>NC_134696.1:38471497-38553997 GCF_050947455.1 Rhinoderma darwinii | reverse complement strand
AATTTACGTGCAGAAAAAAATCTGTAACATGTAGGTGAGATTACTTGAAATCTCATTCACTTTGCTGGTACTGTATTACGCTGCAGATTTGCTGCAGGAAAATACGCTCGTAATACGCATCATGGGTATTTGGCCTTATAGTCCAGAGCTGCTTTCGTAAACGAATGACAAGATGGGCTTTATACATAACCACGGAATGATTGAAAAAGTTTGATATTGTATTGTATGACTATTGCAGTTCTGTTTTACTAAGGGTTAACTGAATTGATGTCGAAGTAGGCTCCTTATTGGCTGCCTGTTTATTTAAGTGTTTACCCTATACTTACAATGCTGCGCACGCACTAAAGATCCAAGTGCATCGCCAGTTTACCGTCTGTGATCTGCTCCAAGAATGCCTCAAATGAAATCAAGGTATAGTATGAGTTTTATTCATTGGCCAGAGGAACCGGGATTATTGTTAATATAATATGTGTGAATTGTGACTTACCGTTCATGTGTATGGAAAATATATTTGTATTATATATTTATGGTGTTGTCAGAACACCTCTATTATACATGGATGACAGCACTATATAGACGCTGCACACCTCCCCCCGCAGAGGATAAAAAAGTTACATGTACATATAACTATGAGAGCGGGCAGCACTGTAGAGAACGTGAAGTAAGTAAACAGGCTGCTGTAATTTGGGAGGTTATTGTGGTTGTCACTATGTACGGGGGGGGGGGGGGGGGGCTGTGACTGACATTGTTTTTGAGGGCATTGTAATGACAATCTTCTCCTGACTGGATGATGAGAGTTGTAGTAAAATACTTTCCTCTCTTCACAGAAAACATGGATAGATGCAGCTGTGTGTGCACCGAGAGTGGATGCTCTGGTAAGTGGCGGCTTTTATTCCTTTATATAAATCCATATATTAAATTAGTAATAAACACCGGACACAAAGCGCTCACTGTCCACTCTGTAAATATGCAGAACACTTCCAATAATCCATAGTTCATGCCGGAAAATCTGATTTACTGAACCAGAAGGAAATTTAGATTGATGTGATTCTGTCCAATGATAATCCTGCAGGAGCCACTAGTAGAATAGGAGCGCCATTTGTGGCAGCCTGTGTTTTATCCATGTGACAGGGGATACGCGTCAACACATGATTATGATATTTATTCTAAAGAAATCTTATAAAACACTCATATTTGATATTTTTCTTCTTTTATCAGATTTGAAAACTGGACTTTTCTGCTCTCCATGCAAAAAATCAAAAAGCTTACGTTGCCGAGACGATAAACTGTGGACGTAAGTAGATGGTATAATAATATCAGTGACTGTGAGTTACAATGTAGTGTACAGCGCAGGGGCCGAGTAGATACATAACTAACACTCTAACACTTTCTTTTTGTCTAGAAATATTTATGCAAGTTACAGAGGATGAAGATCTATATCTAGACTGTAACTTTATGTGGCATGCCAGGCTGCAGGAGCCCTATAAAAATGTGTTCATCATGGTAAATATTTGACATATTTCTAAGGGAATGAGGGTAAAATGGGAGATTTTTGATAAAGTAACCAGGAAAGTGCCTGATATCATTGTACATACGGCCATCAAGTCAAGGCGTTTGTTTCTCCCCCAGTGATAATGACATTGATATAAATAATTGAGACATAGAAGGTTCTAACAATTGTCCATATTATCTTTTCAGCCCGGTGAAAATGAACCAAAAGTCACAGAGGACAGCTTTTTTTTTTTTTAAATATCCTTTTTATTGTCAGTTTTCACATTTTCTTACAAACATTTCACGTAAAAATGACATCATAAGTGCGCAGCACTCAACTGTCATTGAATTAACTTCAAATTAAATTCAACATAACATAACATATAAACATATCAACATGGCATAAGTGTCGATCTTCACATGGACCGAAAACATGACTTCCCCCAACCCCGACACGACTTAGGTCATCAATGAGTATCTACTTGTCATTTATCCCCCAACTAGTTCAAAGTTGCAACCCCCCTAAAGTGCCTGCCAAGAGCTGCGTGCAGTACCACTTTGTGTGCTGGAAAGGCTTAACAATTTCCGCTATTTCGGCTGCTGTACATTGCGATTCTATGAATATTTGCCACTTATCAAATAGCTCCTTGGTTCCCGTTTCCTTCCGCCTTTCCACCTCCACCCTCTCAAGAACTAATAACTGTTTCAGCCGCGACACAATCAGTTCTAACCCCGGCATGTCTGCTTCCAACCATTTACTCAGCAGGCATCTCAAGGCTACCAGTAAAATCGTGTGCACCAGCACTGGAGGTGATCTCACCCCTCGAGCACCCTCTTCCTCCGGCGGCCGCGCCTGATGGAATAGTAGCGCTTGAGGCGTCATTGGGAGGTTCGCTTTCCAATGATCCTCAATATATTTTTGCACCATCCCCCAAAATCGTTTCGTATGTACGCACCCCCACACTCCATGCCATAAATTCGTCAAAGGTGTATTGCATTTGGGGCAACTCGTAATGCGGTCAGGGAAGGATTGTGAAGGCAAAATATTAAAGCCATATATAGCTGAGTGCATCAATTTAAAATAGGTTTCCCTCCAGCTCTCATTTATAACACTCTTCCGTACCGTCTCCCAACCTCCCAGTATGATCTCTCCTATACCTGGATCTTGGGTCCACCGTTCCCAGATTTTGAAAGTAATCCTTGATTGCGGATGAACAAAACCATCTCTCAGTGCTCTATACAACCCTGAAATGGTCGCCCGCCCAGTTATTGGACCTATGACCTCATCTAGAGTGTGCGAGGTAGCTTCCTTACTCAAATCCCTGAGCCTGGAGGTACAAAATGCTCGTACCTGAAGTATTTGTAAAAAATTGACCCTACCTTCTATAGGTCTGAGTTTAGTGGTGATTTCCTCCCCAGTTAACCACCTCCTTTCCTCTATGTGCATAAGATCCCCTGCGTTGTCAATGCCTACCATCCCCCATGAGGCAAATCCGTCCCCCTTGCCTACTCCTGGTAAAAATTCTGCGTGCCCGCTCAACGGCATATGTTTCGATACCAGGTGAGGTAACCCAAACTGCTTACGTACCACTTTCCAAGCTAGGACTGTATCTCTCAATACAATGGAGGTTTTGAGACGGCACGGAAGAGAAGCAACTCTACAATGTAACAAAGCTTTCAGGTTCCAGGGTGAGGCATACTCCCCCTCCAGATCTAAGTTGGAATAATTGCTTGTTTCGTGAAGCCAATCTACTACATGACGAAAAAGACAGGCCACGTTATAACCCCTGACATTCGGAAAGTTCACACCCCCTTCTTGTTTGCTCATCATGAGCTTGGTAAGTGCGATGCGAGGCCTTTTTCCTGCCCATATAAATTTAGTGAATGAGGCCGTCAGCTTAGAGACATCCACATGCTTCAATAAGAGAGGGATTGTTTGAAAGGGGTATAGCAATCTGGGGAAGCTAACCATCTTAATCAGGTGGCACCTTCCCAGGAGGGACAACGGCAATTGACCCCATCTAGTGAGTTCCGCTTGTATTTTTTTAAATAACGGGGGATAATTTAGGCCATACAGGGTGTCTGGCACCCTCCCTATTCTGATACCCAGATAAGTAATGCAGTGTTCGACCGGGGATATCCCACACCCCAAGCATTGCCAAAAGGTCTTAGGCAATGGCCTGCCGAACTCCAGCAGTTCGCTTTTAGCTAGGTTGACTTTATACCCCGAGCATTGCCCAAATTCCTGCAAAAATGGAAAATCGTCCTTAAATGCTCTTGAGGATTTGACATAAAAAGTATAACGTCATCAGCGAACAGGGCTAACTTCACTGCCCGAGACCCTACTTGAATGCCTCTGAACATATCCGATTCCTCCAGGAATCTAGCCATAGGTTCCAGTGCGAGATTGAATAAGAGGGGCGACAGGGGACATCCCTGCCGTGTCCCTTTATGTAATTGGAAAGGATCCGACAGGAACCCTGAGGAGTGAACACGTGCCTGCGGGTTATTGTAGACACCCTTCAGGAAGACCCGGAAGTCTCCCTGAACGTTCATTTTGTCCAGCACCATCCCCAGCCATTCCCATTGTATGTTATCAAAGGCTTTCTCTGCGTCTAGCGCTAAAAGTGCCGGCCTGGTACCTGGCTGGGGATCGTGCCTGACTGTTTCTAGCACCGTCAACACTTTGCGTAGATTCGTCACTGCTGCCCTGCCCTTCACAAATCCTACTTGGGATTTTCCCACCAGTGTGGGTAGATACATAGCCAGCCGATTGGCCAAAACTTTTGTGAGCAATTTCTGATCTTGGTCTATCAGTGAAATGGGACGGTACGACCCCAGGTCAAGAGGATTCTTCCCCTTCTTGGGTAACACCTTTATATGCGCTACTTTGGCCTCTGCTGGTAAAGCACCCGTCTTTAGTAAAATATTATAATATGCCACCAAGGTAGGGCTGATTTCTTCTCTCAGAGATTTAAAAAACTCCTGTGAATCCATCCGGACCCGGGGCCTTTCCGTTAGATAAGGTCTTAATGGCGCTCCAAACTTCCTCTAATGTAATCTCTGCGATCGTTCTGCTCCTGAGTGAGCCCTGGCAGCTTCACCTTCTCCAAAAATTCCCTCCCTTTTTGGAGGTCTATGGGTGTTTCTGCGTAAAGGGCTCTTAATATAGTGTTGATTTTTTTTGGGTCTGAGGTAGGAGTTCCATTGGATTCTATTAAAGTTACTGAAGTCAATGCACTACATAGGGATGAGATGATATTTTCAGGAGACTGATAAGCAGGTGGAGTACAGAGAACACACCAGGGGACATCTGCACACACTCCACCTATGTTCAGGATAGTAGAGTTCAGAGTTCACATGTAAATAGCAGATATCGAATAACTGATATTCATTTTTCTTCTTTTTAGCATCTACATCTGCTGGATAAAAAGAAAATCAAAAGCGCCTCTGGAAGAAGAGCCGGTATAGAGGCGACATGTCAAGTTCCAGCCTTTATCACCATCAGCCTTTGTCATCAAGGCAAAAAAAAAACTAACATATCTCCTAAACCTCCACTCAAAAAAATAAAAACAAAAACTTCTCCAAAGCCTATCTGTGAGGGTCTTCCTTCCCTTTCTTCCCCATTAATGATCAAGAACTGTAGAGACCAAGTACTCCTAAGGATAAGGACAAACGGAACTTGCAGCCAGGCGGCCGAAAACAGCTCTGACATGCTGTTTGGCGCGGATCTTAAATTGATTGT
The DNA here is from genome assembly GCF_050947455.1 of Rhinoderma darwinii. Taxonomy (NCBI): domain Eukaryota; kingdom Metazoa; phylum Chordata; class Amphibia; order Anura; family Rhinodermatidae; genus Rhinoderma; species Rhinoderma darwinii. The sequence continues at coordinate 38,548,761 of NC_134696.1, read as the reverse complement.
TAATGGACAGTAGGTTTTGCAGGTAAAGAGCCGTTTTACCCACAAGACCACGTGGGCATTGGAGTGGGTTTTTCTCTGGAGGGTTGTGGCAAAATTTGTGATTGGAAGTAATTTCTTCGATGTGGTGAACATGATGTATAGTTTTCCCACTGCTAGAGTCAGTGTCTGTGGGGACTTATCCCATTCTGTTGCACTCTTTAGAGGAACTCGGCAGGGGTGTCCCCTTTCTCTGCTCTTGTTCGTCATGCTTATTGAACTTTTGGCAATTCTAATAAGAGAGGATGAGTCTATTTCTGGATTCGGTTGTGGAGTGGTGAGGGACAAAATCCTTTTATATGCAAATTATGTTTTATTATGCCTGAACGACGCAGTGAGGTCTGTCCCGAGGGCCATTCAGGTGATACAATTTGGTTCGTCTTCTGGATTAGCGATTAATTGGGGAAAATTGATTCTGCTACCATTGAATAAAAAATATTCATATTTTTCGGGAAAATGATCTGCCTTGAGTCCCCCACATCACTTTGAATACCTGGAGATTAAGATAGATGGTAATCTGGAAAATGCAGGGGACCAATAGTAGCGGTCCCCTGATGACGATCGCTGTAATTGGTCAGTATTCTGTGACTGACCAATTACAGCGCATGACAACAGGAACTGGGCTGTCAGTGTCTGATCTCTTCAGTCCGAGAGTGAAGGTGAAGAGATCAGACGTGCCCAGCGATAGTATGAATTTCACCTGTCAGATCCAGCGATAATAACCCCACATTAACCCCTCCACTGCCGCTCAGTTTACCTGCTCCCTGCTTCTGCCTTTTTTTTTAAAATGTTAATAATAATAATAGAGAGAGAGAGGAAAGAGAGAGAGAGAGGCAGAGAGACAGAGAGAGAGAGAGAGAGAGAGAGAGTGCCTTTTGAAATTAACTTGAAAATGTGAGAAATTGCAGCTAAAGTTCTGTCTTGCTACGTCCTAGAAATATAAAAGGATGTTCAAAAAAATGATGCAAACATAAAGTAGACATATGAGAAATGTAAACTAGTAACTATTTTGTGTGGTATTACTATCTGTTTTATAAGCAGACACATTAAAACTTAGAAAAATGCATATTTTTCCAAATTTTCTCAAAATTTTGGTGTTTTTTTTACAAATAAATGTTGAATTTAACGACCAAATTTTTTCAGTATCATAAAGTAAAACATGTCACGAGAAAACAATCTCAGAATCGTTTGGATAGGCAAAAGTATTCTGGAGTTATTACCACATAAAGTAACACATGTCAGATTTGCAAAAATCAGCTGTGTCCACAAGGCCAAAATAGGCTTAGTCCTTAAGGGGTTAGTGAGGCTCATTATAAGTGGCCTATCTCCTACCTAATATGATCGGCGCTGTAAAGTAGATTACAGCAGTGTTTTTTATTTAGAAAAACGATCATTTTTAGCTTTATGCTAATGAGTTTCTTAATGACCAACTGGGCATGTTTTACTTTTTGACCAAGTGGGCCTTGTGGAGAGAAGTGCATGACGCTGACCAATCAGTGACCAATTAGCGTCATACACTTCTCCCCATTCATTTACACAGCACATAGCGATATAGCTATATCGCTATGTGCAGCCACATACAAACACACTAACGATATTGCAGTATCCTGACAATGAATATACATTACCTCCAGCCAGGACGTGATGTTTATTCAGAACCCTGCCACTTCTCTGTGATTTACAGCATAGCAGGCGTAGTGTCGTGAGATTATGTTGTAAACTGTCATTTACAGTGAGATCTGGCTGTGCTGTGCTGTAGTCTCACACAGATGCTGCAGAAATGGTCAGAATTCTGAATACACATCCCGTCCTGGCTGGAGGTAATGTATATTCATTGTCAAGACACTGCAGTAACGTTATAGTGTGTTTATGTAATAAATGTTGAATTTAACGACCAAATTTTTTCAGTATTATAAAGTAAAACATGTCACGAGAAAACAATCTCAGAATCGTTTGGATAGGCAAAAGTATTCTGGAGTTATTACCACATAAAGTAACACATGTCAGATTTGCAAAAATCAGCTGTGTCCACTAGGCCAAAATAGGCTTAGTCCTTAAGGGGTTAATGAGGCTCTGTCACCACATTATAAGTGGCCTATCTCCTACCTAATATGATCGGCGCTGTAAAGTAGATTACAGCAGTGTTTTTTATTTAGAAAAACGATCATTTTTTGACGGAGTTATGACCTATTTTAGCTTTATGCTAATGAGTTTCCTAACCCCTTAAGGACGCAGCCTAGTTTTGGCCTTAACCCCTTGCGTACCTTCGCCGTAATAGTACGTCGCTGGCCGCTTATTCCAGCGTACCTTCGCCGTACTATTATGGCGCAGGAATAAACTGTCACTATGTGAAATCACATAGTGACATAACAGCGGCGGCAGCTGTCATTGACAGCTAACCGTCTCTGCTACCGGCCTGGGGACCAATTAGCAGTCCCCAATGCCGGCGATTGCTGTGATTGGTCAGTCTCTGAAGACTGACCAATCACAGCCGTCTGTGACGTCGTCTGCAGGAGAAAGCTCCTGTCACTTTCTCTGATCTCCTCACTTCTGTGAGATATGTGAGGAGATCAGAGAAAGCGGTGTAAAAAAAAAAACCACTATTTTTATTAACCCCTTCTCGAAAATGGGCGTATGGTAACGCCCTGAGGATGAAGCGGGCACAGGAGCTGTGCTCGCTCCATCTTCATCGGATGTCGGCTGTAATATACAGCCGACATCCCACTGCAACTACAGCGATCACTGTCCTCTCCGATCGCTGTAGTTTAACCCCTTAAATGCCGCTGTCAATAGCGACAGCGGCATTTAAGTGATTGATACAGAGGGAGGGGGCTCCCTCTGCACCCCATTGCCCCCCTCCCGCGAAAAATCGCGGCGTTCTGATGGTTGCAATGGCAACCAGGAAGCCTAGCAACGGCTTCCTGGTTGCCAGGTACGGGAGCCTATTAGGTCCTGCCCAAGGCAGGACGTAATAGGCTCAACTGTCAGTTGTAAAGTGACAGTTACAATACACTGCACTACATCAGTACATACAGAAGTAGTGCAGTGTATTGTGCAGGGGATCAGAAGGTCAGATCTTCCAGTCCCCTAGTATGTGTAGAAAAAAAAGTACAAAAAAAGTTTTAGATAAATAAATAAATACAAGTTTTACGTAATAAAAACAATAATCGCCCTGTTTCCCTGATCAAGCCCTTTATAATTAGAAAAAAAAAGACAAAAACTAGACATAATAGGTATCGCCGCGTTCGTATTGGCCTGACCTATAAAAATATCATATTATTTATCCCGCACGGTGAACACCGTAAAAAAAATACCATAAAAAACAATGGCAGAATTTCCTTTTTTGGTCACGTTGTTTCCAAAAAATGGAATAAAAAGTGATCAAAAAGTCGCGCGTAGCCAAACATGGTACCAATAAAAACGACAGTGTGTCACGCAAAAAACAAGCCCTCACAAAGCTCCGTCGACAAAAAAATAAAAAAGTTATGGCTCTCACGACATGGTGACACTAAAACATTTTATTTAGAAAAAGGTTTTTTTTTTTTGTAAAAGTAGTAAAACATATAAAAACGATATAAATTTGGTATTGCCATAATCGTATCGAACCGCAGAATAAAGTAAACATGTTGTTTATACTGCACAGAGAATGCCGGTAAAAAATTATAAAAAAAATAGTGAAAGAATTTCTGGTATTTGGTCTCCTCACCTCAGAAAAAATGGAATAAAAACTGATCAAATTATCGCATGTACCCCAAAATGATACTAATAAAAACGACAGCTCATCCCATTAAAATCAAGCACTCACACAGCTCGTCAACGGAAAAATAAAAAGTTCTGACTCTTGGAACGCAATAATGCAAAACGACGGCCCAGACTAATTTATATGTGCAGCAGTTCTTCACCTAAAACCCCACGTCATCATTTGCAGCCCCCATTGGTAGACCCTGTAAATGCAGCGGAAACGATGACATTTTGGGGTCTGTGCTACATATGGGGCTAGTGAAGAAGTCAAAGATTAGGCAATACTGGAGTGCGGATATTTTGTACAAGACCACAGACACCCTTTAGAAGTGCGACTCCTGCACCCAATAATCCGGCCTGTGCATGAAGGATTGGTTCAAAGCGTACGTCACTATCCAGGGATAATTAATTTTATTATTCATTATCCCCATTATTACATCATCTTATTATGACCTATTGCACTCCGCCCAGCTTACATATACCCTGATGTACTCCACATAGCTCACATATACCCTGATGTACTCCACCCAGCTTACATATACCCTGATGTACTCCACATAGCTTACATATACCCTGATGTACTCCGCCCAGCTTACATATACCCTGATGTACTCCACATAGCTTACATATACCCTGATGTACTCCGCCCAGCTTACATATACCTTGATGTACTCCACATAGCTTACATATACCCTGATGTACTCCACCCAGCTTACATATACCCTGATGTACTCCACATAGCTTACATATACCCTGATGTACTCCACCCAGCTTACATATACCCTAATGTACTCCGCTCAGCTTACATATACCCTGATGTACTCCACCCAGCTTACATATACCCTGATGTACTCCACCCATCTTACATATACCCTGATGTACTCCGCTCAGCTTACATATATCCTGATGTACTCCGCACAGTTTACATATACCCTGATACACTCCGCCCAGCAAACATATACCCTGATGAACTCCGCCCAGCTTACATATACCCTGATGTACTCCGCCCAGCTTACATATACCCTGATGTACTCCGCCCAGCTTACATATGCCCTGATGTACTCCGCCCAGCTTACATATGCCCTGATGTACTCCGCCCAGCTTACATATGCCCTGATGTACTCCGCCCAGCTAACATATACCCTGATGTACTCCGCGCATCTTACATATACCCTGATGTACTCCGCCCAGCTTACATATACCCTGATGTACTCCGCACAGCTTACATATACCCTGATACACTCCGCCCAGCTTACATATGCCCCCACATTATAAACTGAAACACCAGTAAAACACTAAACAAAACTACTACCAAGCAAAATCTGCGCTCCAAAAGCCAAATGGCGCTCCTTCTGGGCCTAGCAGTGTGCCCAAACAGCAGTTTATGACCACATATGGGGTATTACCGTACTCTGGAGAACCGCTTAACAATTTATGGGGCGTATGTCTCCAGTGGTACAAGCTGGGCCCAACGCATTGGGCACTGAAATAGCATATATGTGGAAAATGTCAATTTTCAATCTGCAACATCCACTGTGCACTAATTTCTGCAAAACCTTTGGGGGTCAAAATGCTCACTACACTTCTAGATGAATTCCTTGAGGGGTGTAGTTTCCTAAATGGGGTCACTTCTCGGGAGTTTTCACTGTACTGGTACCTCAGCGCAATGCAACATGGTGTCAAAAACAAATTTTGTAAAATCTCCACTCCAAAAACGAAATTGCACTTTTTCCGTTTAGACCCTTGCCGTATGTCCAAATAGCCGTTTACAACCACATATGGGGTATTTCCGTAATCAGGAGAAATTGTGTAACACATTTTGGGGTGTCTTTTCTCCTGTATTCCTTGTGGAAATGAAAAATTCTGAGCTAAAGCTACAGGTTATTGGAAAAAAAAATGTTTTCATTTTCACGGACCAATTCTAATAGGTCCTGGGGCAAGAAGTGAGTGACGTCACAGCGTGATCTCTCGAGAACACGCTGTCTGCACTGCCAGAAGCTGGGCGTTCTGAAGAAAAGTGGATGATACTTCTATACACAACGCCCAGCTATTAAAAGAAGTAAACACGCCCCGATGTAACACACATAATACACGCCCAGTTGGACTTTTACTGTAAACACGCCCAGTTGGACTTTTGCAAGCCTCATTTGCATAAATACAAAAATGGTCATAACTTGGCCAAAAATGCTCGTTTTTTTAAAAATAAAAACCTTACTCTTATCTACATTGCAGCGCCTATCTGCTGCAATAGCAGATAGGGGTTGCAAAATCTGGTGACAGAGCCTCTTTAAAGAGTAGAGATGAGCGAACTTATGAAAAGTTGGGTTCGGCAGCTTCGCCGAATTTCGTGAAAAAGTTCGATTCGGACCGAACTAGTTCTGACCGAACCTGTAATACAAGAAAGCCCCTAAAAATCGTGTATAACACAGTTTAAAAGCCCTAGAAGCCCTGTATAACACTCTTAGGTCACTCATGAGTGTATTCAAGTACTTTTGAGCTGTCTTTAAGGCAAAGTTAGTGTCAAAGTTACGCCAACATGTATGACTATAGGAAAACGGATGGGACACGGTGATAACTAACAGAAACCACTGCACTGGTGCATGTTGTATGCTTAATGCATTGTTAAAAAAGGTACAAAAATTAACTATTTTAGGCGGCTGATGCCTGCCAGGGTTCATACATATAGTTACATAGTAGTTACATAGTTAGTACGGCTGAAAAAAGACACATGTCCATCAAGTTCAACCAAGGGAAGGGAAAAGGGAAGGAAAAATTTCTACACATAGGAGCTAATGTTTTTTTGTTCTAGGAAATTATCTAACCCTTTTTTAAAGCCATCTACTGTCCCTGCTGTGACCAGCTCCTGCGGTAGGCTATTCCATAAATTCACCGTTCTTACTGTAAAGAAGCCTTGTCGCCTCTGCAGCTTGAACCTTTTTTTCTCCAGACGGAGAAGGTGGTAAAAGAAGAAGCATTGGCTTTTGACAAGCCCTCAAAAAATTTACCCTTTATGGTGGCAGATGCCTGCCGGGGTTCTTCCATACATGGATGTAAAAGCAACAAGCAATGGCTTTTGACAAGCCCTCCAAAAATTGACCCTTTTTATTGGCAGATGGCTGCCGGGGTTCTTCCATACATGGATGTAAAAGCAACAAACGATGGCTTTTCACAAGCCCTTCAAAAAAATGTACCCTTTTTATTGGCAGATACCTGCTGGGGTTCTTCCATACATGGATGTAAAAGCAACAAGCAATGGCTTTTGACAAGCCCTCCAAAAATGGACCTTTTTTATTGGCAGATGCCTGCCGGGTTTCTTCCATACATGGATGTAAAAGCAACAAGCAATGGCTTTTGACAAGCCCTCCAAAAATTGACCCTTTTTATTGGCAGATGCCTGCCGGGGTTCTTCCATACATAGATGTAAAAGCAACAAGCAATGGCTTTTGACAAGCCCTCCAAAAATTGACCCTTTTTATTGGCAGATGCCTGCCGGGGTTAATCCATACATGGATGTAAAAGCAACAAGCAATGGCTTTTCACAAGCCCTCCAAAAATTTACCCTTTTTATTGGCAGATGCCTGCCGGGGTTCTTCCATACATGGATGTAAAAGCAACAAGCAATGGCTTTTGACAAGCCCTCCAAAAATTGACCCTTTTTTCGTCAACGGAAAAATAAAAAGTTATGACTCTTGGAACGCAATAATGCAAAACGACGGCCCAGACTAATTTATATGTGCAGCAGTTCTTCTCCTAAAACCCCACGTGATTATTTGCAGACCCCACTGGTAGACCCTGTAAATGCAGCGGAAACTATGACATTTTGGGGTCTGTGCTACATATGGGGCTAGTGAAGAAGTCAAAGATTAGGCAATGCTGGAGTGCGGATGTTTTGTACAAGACCACAGACACCCTTTAGAAGTGCGACTCCTACACCCAATAATCCGGCCTGTGCATAAAGGATTGGTTCAAAGCGTACGTCAATATCCATGGATAATTAATATTATTATTCATTCTCCCCATTGTTACATCATCTTATTATGACCTGTTGCACTCTGCCCAGCTTACATATACCCTGATGTACTCCGCCCAGCTTACATATACCCTGATGTACTCCACATAGCTTACATATACCCTGATGTACTCCACATAGCTTACATATACCCTGATGTACTCCACCTAGCTTACATATACCCTGATGTACTCCACATAGCTTACATATACCCTGATGTACTCCACATAGCTTACATATACCCTGATGTACTCCACCTAGCTTACATATACCCTGATGTACTCCACATAGCTTACATATACCCTAATGTACTCTGCCTAGCTTACATATACCCTGATGTACTCTGCACAGCTTACATATACCCTGATGTACTCCGCACAGCTTACATATACCCTGATACACTCCACCCAGCTAACATATACCCTGATACACTCCGCCCAGCTAACATATGCCCCCACATTATAAACTGAAACACCAGTAAAACACTAAACAAAGCTACTACCAAGCAAAATCTCTGCTCCAAAAGCCAAATGGCGCTCCTTCTGGGCCTGGCAGTGTGCCCAAACAGCAGCTTATGACCACATATGGGGTATTACCGTACTCTGGAGAACCGCTTAACAATTTATGGGGCGTATGTCTCCAGTGGTACAAGCTGGGCCCAACACATTGGGCACTGAAATAGCATATACAGTGAAGGAAATAAGTATTTGATCCCTTGCTGATTTTGTAAGTCTGCCCACTGTCAAAGACATGAACTGTCTAGAATTTTTAGGCTAGGTTAATTTTACCAGTGAGAGATAGATTATATATAAAAAAAAAAAAAACAGAAAATCACATTGTCAAAATTATATATATTTATTTTCATTGTGCACAGGGAAATAAGTATTTGATCCCTTTGGCAAACAATACTTAATACTTGGTGGCAAAACCCTTGTTGGCAAGCACAGCAGTCAGACGTTTTTAGTAGTTGATGATGAGGTTTGCACACATGTTAGATGGAATTTTGGCCCACTCCTCTTTGCAGATCATCTGTAAATCATTAAGATTTCAAGGCTGTCGCTTGGCAACTCGGATCTTCAGCTCCCTCCATAAGTTTTCGATGGGATTAAGGTCTGGAGACTGGCTAGGCCACTCCATGACCTTAATGTGCTTCTTTTTGAGCCACTTCTTTGTTGCCTTGGCTGTATGTTTCGGGTCATTGTCGTGCTGGAAGACCCAGCCACGAGCCATTTTTAATGTCCTGGTGGAGGGAAGGAGGTTGTCACTCAGGATTTGACGGTACATGGCTCTATCCATTCTCCCATTGATGTGGTGAAGTAGTCCTGTGCCCTTAGCAGAGAAACACCCCCAAAACATAATGTTTCCACCTCCATGCTTGACAGTGGGGACGGTGTTCTTTGGGTCATAGGCAGAATTTCTCTTCCTCCAAACACGGCGAGTTGAGTTAATGCCAAAGAGCTCAATTTTAGTCTCATCTGACCACATCACCTTCTCCCAATCACTCTCAGAATCATCCAGATGTTCATTTGCAAACTTCAGATGGGCCTGTACATGTGCCTTCTTGAGCAGGGGGACCTTGCGGGCACTGCAGGATTTTAATCCATTACGGCGTAATGTGTTACCAATGGTTTTCTTGATGACTGTGGTCCCAGCTGCCTTGAGATCATTAACAAGTTCCCCGGTGTAGTTTTCGGCTGAGCTCTCACCTTCCTCAGGATCAAGGATACCCCACGAGGTGAGATTTTGCATGGAGCCCCAGATCGATGTGGATTGACAGTCATTTTGTATGTCTTCCATTTTCTTACTATTGCACCAACAGTTGTCTCCTTCTCACCCAGCATCTTACTTATGGTTTTGTAGCCCATTCCAGCCTTGTGCAGGTCTATGATCTTGTCCCTGACATCCTTAGAAAGCTCTTTGGTCTTGCCCATGTTGTAGAGGTTAGAGTCAGACTGATTCATTGAGTCTTTGGACAGGAGTCTTTTATACAGGTGACCATGTAAGAGCTGTCTATAATGCAGGCACCAAGTTGATTTGGAGCGTGTAACTGGTCTGGAGGAGGCTGAACTCTTAATGGTTGGTCGGGGATCAAATACTTATTTCTCTGTGCACAATGCAAATAAATAGAGATCATTGTGACAATGTGATTTTATTTTATTTTTTTTATATAATCTATCTCTCACTGGTAAAATTAACCTAGCCTAAAAATTATAGACTGTTCATGACTTTGACAGTGGGCAAACTTACAAAATCAGCAAGGGATCAAATACTTATTTCCTCCACTGTATGTGGAAAATGGCAATTTTCAATCTGCAACATCCACTGTGCACTAATTTCTGCAAAACCTTTGGGGGTCAAAATGCTCACTACACTTCTAGATGAATTCCTTGAGGGGTGTAGTTTCCTAAATGGGGTCACTTCTCGGGAGTTTTCACTGTACTGGTACCTCAGCACAATGCAACATGGCGTCAAAAACTAATTTAGTAAAATCTCCACTCCAAAAACGAAATTGCACTTTTTCCATTTAGACGCTTGCCGTATGTCCAAATAGCCGTTTACAACCACATATGGGGTATTTCCCTACTCAGGAGTAATTGTGTAACACATTTTGGGGTGTCTTTTCTCCTGTATTCCTTGTGGAAATGAAAAATTATAAGCTAAATCTACAGGTTATTGGAAAAAAAGAATTTTTTCATTTTCACGGACCAATTCTAATAAAATCTATAAAACACCTGAGGGCTCAAAATGCTCACTACACCTCTAATTTAATTCTTTCAGGGGTATAGTCTCCAAATTGGGATCACACCTGGGGAATTTCTACTGTACTGGTACTTCAGGGACTCTGCAAATGCGACATGGCCCCCAGAAACCAATTCAGCAAAATCTGAGCTGCAAAATCCAAATGGTTCTCCGTCCCTTCTGAGCCCTGCCGTGGGTCCAAACAGCAGTTTATTACCACATATGGGGTATTACCGTAATCAGGAGAAATTGCTTTACAAATGTTGAGGTGCTTTTTCTCCTTTATTCCTTATAAAAATTAGAAAATTCAGTTTTTTTCCCAAAAAAAAGTCTCTTTTCATCTTCACAGACTAATTCCAATAAATTCAGCAAAAAACCTGAGGGGTCAAAATGCTAACTATACCACTAGAAAAATTCCTTGAGGGGTATAGTTTCCAAAATGGGGTCACTTTTGGGGGGATTCCACTGTTTAGGTCCCTCCAGGGCGTTGCAAACGTGACACAGCACCGAAAACCATTCCAGTAAAATCAGAGCTCCAAAATCCAAATGGCGCTCCTTCCCTTCTGAGCTCTGCTGTGCGTTTAAACAGCAGTTTATTACCACATATGGGGTATTTCCGTAATCGGGAGACATTGCTTTACAAATGTTGGGGTGCTTTTTTCGCCTTTATTTCTTGCAAAAATTAGAAATGTTTACGTTTTTCCAGAAAAAAAGTAGATTTTCATTTTCACAGACTAACTCCAATAAATATAGCAAAATACCTGTGGGGTCAAAATGCTACCTATACCCCTAGATTAATTCCCTGAGGGGTGTAGTTTAAATAATGGGCGTCACTTTTGGGGGTTTCCACTGTTTTGGCACCACAAGACCTCTTCAAACCTGACATGGTGCCTAAAATATATTCTGAAAAAAGGAGGCCATAAAATCCACGAGGTGCTCCTTTGCTTCTGGGGCCTGTGTTTCAGTCCATTAGCACACTAGGGCCACATGTGAGATATTTCTAAAAACTGCAGAACCTGGGCAATAAAAATTGAGATGCGTTTCTCAGGTAAAACCTTCTGTGGCACAGAAAAAAATTTATTACATATGAATTTTATAAAAAAAATATGAAATTTGAAAATTTCCTTCCTTCAATTCCTGTAAAATGCCTAAAGGGTTGAAACACTTTCTGAATGCTGTTTTGGATACTTTGAGGGGTGCAGTTTTCAAAATGGGGTGTTTTATGGGTGTTTCTAATATATAAGGCCCTCAAAACCACTTCAGAACTGAACTCGTCCCTGAAAAAAATAGCTTTTTGAAATTTTCTTAAAAATATGAGAAATTGTTGCTAAAGTTCTAAGCCTTGTAACATCCTAGAAAAATAAAAGGATGTTCAAAAAATGATGCAAACATAAAGTAGACATATGGGAAATGTTAATTAGTAACTATTTTGTGTGGTATTACTATCTGTTTTACAAGCAGATACATTTAAAATTGGAAAAATCATAATTTCTTCAAATTTTCGTGTTTTTCACAAATAAGCAATGAATTTATAGACCAAATTTTTTCACTAACATAAAGTACAATATGTCACGAGAAAACAGTCTCAGAATCAATTGGATAGGTAAAAGCATTCCAGAGTTATTACCACATAAATTGACACATGTCAGATTTGAAAAAATGGGTCTGGTCCTCAAGGCCAAAATGAGCTGGGTACTCAAGGGGTTAATGTTGTCGTAGTCAGACTCATAAACATTGAACTTGATTTTTTTGGATGGCCCCCGGCGCAGACAACATTTTCCTCGTCACAGGTCTTACAATTGGTGTACGTTTGCACCATTATACCTGGGGAAATACACTTGTTTTAAAAACTTACAATGTTATAGAAAATATCAAAAACAAATAAAAAGTATAAGATGTACTTACCACAGCTGTCTTCACCTGAGCAATAAAGACAAAAAAGTACTTGTTACTTAATGTTGTCGTTGTCAGACTCATAAACATTGAACTTATACATTTCCATTGAAATCTCTGAGCTGCCCCAGTAGAGTCCGGGTCCTATATAGAGCCCAGCAGCTCCTAGAACTGACATCCACAGCAGCCAATCAGATTCCTGCTGTAATGTGTCCAGTGTAGGGAAGAAAATAAAAGCAGTGATGTGATTGGTGGCTATGGGGAAGACCTGCAGTTTCTGCCTGCACCAGTATTTCTACATGAGGCGCAGGCGTCTAGTACAGTCACATGTAATAATGTTGCAGCATGTTATGGGGTAATAATATATCTAGAAGAACTCACCTTTTTTATTTGGGCACCTCCCTAAAAGTGAAAGAAATGCAAAATTACTAATTATAAAAAAAATGGCACTGAAAGAGCTGCGTATGGTATAGGTTCACATATATACATTACAGAACTGCACAAAGTTCTCAATATTATATTTTTTGCAAATTTGCTCCTGTCTGTCAATAGAATGTCGACTGCTACACTGACAAGGAGAAGTAACAGAAAAAAAGTCACTTGTGACAATCTAAGAAACAGTCTGGTTTCTTACTATTTGAATTCGATACCCATCCTCTGCCAGGTCCGGTGGCGCACTTACCATAGACGCAGACCACGGCCACTGCTATGGGGCCCGAAGTGAGAAGGGAGCCTGACTATTAACTCCTTTGGCTTCCTGACAGATTTTTATACCTTTCATTGAGTTCAATGGTATCTGTATATATTTATATGCACTGAGCTCCCCCTAGTGGTGGCTGCAGACAGACAGTTTTATAATGCACAGTGTGAAGGGAAGCAGGGGATTTATCAATGTACATTTGTAAGTTGCCTGGTGTAAATATGAAAAATATGGTGTTCAGACTGAGCGTTATAGTCATGAAGTTTCTGTTTGCACAAGTAAAAGGTCCGACATGACGTTTTTTAACTTAAAGAGTAGAGATGAGCGAACTTATGAAAAGTTGGGTTCGGCAGCTTCGCCGAATTTCGTGAAAAAGTTCGATTCGGACCGAACTAGTTCTGACCGAACCTGTAATACAAGAAAGCCCCTAAAAATCGTGTATAACACTGTTTAAAAGCCCTAGAAGCCCTGTATAACACTCTAAGGGTCACTCATGAGTGTATTCAAGTACTTTTGAGCTGTCTTTAAGGCAAAGTTAGTGTCAAAGTTACGCCCACATGTATGACTATAGGAAAACGGATGGGACACGGTGATAACTAACAGAAACCACTGCACTTGTGCATGTTGTATGCTTAATGCATTGTTAAAAAAGGTACAAAAATTAACCATTTTAGGCGGCTGATGCCTGCCAGGGTTCATACATATAAGGTGGTAAAAGAAGAAGCATTGGCTTTTGACAAGCCCTCAAAAAATTTACCCTTTATGGTGGCAGATGCCTGCCTGGGTTCTTCCATACATGGATGTAAAAGCAACAAGCAATGGCTTTTCACAAGCCCTCCAAAAATTGACCCTTTTTATTGGCAGAAGCCTGCCGGGGTTCTTCCATACATGGATGTAAAAGCAACAAGCAATGGCTTTTCACAAGCCCTTCAAAAAATGTACCCTTTTTATTGGCAGATGCCTGCCGGCGTTTATCCTTACATGGATGTAAAAGCAACAAGCAATGGCTTTTGACAAGCCCTCCAAAAATTGACCCTTTTTATTGGCAAGGGTGAGTAGTAGCAGCACATTAAAAGACACTGGACAGTCACAGGACAAAGCCCTGTGGGGGGGGGGGGGGGGGGCAAGCCTCAGGCCTGCTTGTAGCAGACGGCAGTGGAGGTGTATTGGTGGTAGTAGAGGTAGCCAACACAGACAGCAAGGGTGGTAGACTGGTAGTAGCAGCACATTAAAAAAAGAGACTGGACGACAGTCACGGGACAAAGCCCTGTGGTGGGGCAGGCCTGCTTGTAGCAGACGGGCGGCAGTGGAGCTGTATTGGTGGTAGTAGAGGTAGCCAACACAGACAGCAAGGGTGGTAGTAGTAGTAGTAGCAACAGCAAATTAAAAAAAGAGCGGACAGGACAGAATCCCGTTGTAGCAGGCGGCAGTAGCAGGCGGCAGCAGCAGCAATGTCAGATCTAATCAGTGGCATCAGGCACAGGGGTTTTAAAATCCTCACCGATCCACGCTTGATTCATTTTCAGAAACGTTAGATTTTCCAAGCTGTTGGCGGACAATCTTGTTCGCTTAGGGGTGACGAAGCCCCCTGCCGCGCTGAATACCCTCTCTGACGCTACTCTGGAGGGTGGACAAGACAGTACACCCATGGCAAACTGGGCCAGTTCTTGCCAATGATCCAATCTGCTGACCCAGAAGTCCATGGGGTCTGGGATCAGCATTTCTGATGGAGAAAGGGCACAGTCCAGGTATGAGTGAACCTGGTTGTTTAGGTGCTGCACCTGGTGATGGTGAACATCCCTTTGGTGACTACGATGTGTGTCAGGTCGGGGTATTGGATGTAAAAATGTTGTCATCATATTTTCCAAACTGAATTGGCTGCTGCTGGTGCTGCCGCCTATTGCAGAGGTAGCTCTGCCAGAGGCGGTGGAACGATGAGACAGTGGGGAGCGGAGAGTGGCCCCCCGGTCAGACATGCTTGCAGCAGGTGTTTGCTGTTTGAAAGCCGTGACAAGCTGGCTGCATAGCTTCTCTCGATAATAAGCCAATTTTGCCTCCCTCTCGGAAGGCGCAAAAAACTCCCCCATTCTGGCTTTATACCGAGGGTTTAAAAGTGTGGCTATCCAGTACTCATCTCTTTGCTTCATGCTAACAATACGACAGTCAGCGCGCAAGTAACGAAGCATACAGCTCGCCTTCCTGGCCAGCGTTTCAGAGGGCCCGGTTGGTTCCATCTCCGCCCCATACTGCCATGGTTGTCCATCATCAAGGTCGTCGTCAGACTCGTCATCACCACCATCACTGTCATGTTGTGCGGCTGCCTCGTCCCCTATCCCTTCCTGTGATTCCATCTCCAAATCCAGCTCCTCTTCAGGTCCTGTTTCCTCATCCTCCTCCTCCTCAACATCCATAGCCAGATGTGATCCTTCCTCCATCCTTTGCTGAATCATCGCTGTGAGCGTTTGCTCCATAATGAATATCAGCGGCATAACATCGTTTATTCCGCTAGCGTCACGGCTCACAAATCGTGTTGGAACGTCGCAAATCAGGCTGTGTTCTGGGAGATTGTTTTGACGCTGCAAGTCTAAAGCGAACGCAAACCCTCCTGGACATGGCCAGCACACCCTTCAAACCAACATATGACTTTAAGAAGCGTGTTATGACCAGATTGATCACATGTGCCATGCAAGGAGCGTGTGTCAGGTGACCTCTTAGACGCAGTGCAGCCACAACGTTCTTGCCGTTATCAGAGACAACATTGCCCAGTGTGAGTTTCAGAGGAGACAGCCAGCGTGCGATTTCCTCCTTGATGCACAGCAGCAGCTCCTGCCCTGTGTGGCTTTCCTCGCCCAGGCTAAGCAGGTGTAAGACGCTTCCTCTGCTGTAACTACCATAGAAACATCTAACGAAGTGCAGAGATTGTGAATAGACATCCCGTGGAATGTCTATTCACTGTCTAAACAGTTCAGTATTGTTAATGTGTTAGTATAAGACAGCACATAAGGATCTAACAGGATCCCTATGCGCTGAGTAAATGAATGGAGAGGAGTGCATGATGCTGATTGGTCAGTGTCATACACTCCCCTGTACAACGCCCACTTGGTCTAAAGTAAAAATACGCCCACTTGGGCATTAAGCAACTCATTAGCATAAATCTAAAACCGCAAATAAAGTGGTAAAAAAATATTGTTTATTTAAATAAAAAGCATTACTGTCACCTACATTATAGCGCCGATCTCCTTATGTAGGAGATCGGGCACTTATAATGTGGTGACAGCCTCTTTAACTCAGATACGTCAACATGGAGTGCACCCCAATCTGTTACACGCTGCACCGGGGAGAGACACTGGCACACCGCATGTCATGTCCCACAACTTGTTTTCGTTCATTGACATGTATCTGTTATACTGCTATTATAGTGGGTTTGTGGTTTGATATTGTCCCTCCTGTGTTCCTGTCCTCTAGCTGTGATGTATTAGCTCCTCCCCTCTCCCTGCTGGTGGCAGCCATCTTTTCATTCTTCATGTGCTCTCTGTATATGCAGCTACCCGGCAGCCATCACCCTATTTCACCTTCTATACTGAGCACATTACAAGAATTCAGCCTGGAATAAAGCACTGGATCTTTCTACAAGCCTTATGGTCGAGTTAATAGTGTCTGACAAGACATGTCTCGGTGTGAGTACTGGTTAATACAGATACAGGCAGGTCTCACAAGCCTTAGACTTACAGCCAAGTTACTGAGTCAGAATAGTAATACAGGAGTGTTAGTGACTGTCAGATACAAGTATAAGACAGCTCTCAGCCTCTACAGAGATACAGCTACAAGAAGAGCAAGTGCCTGCAGTGTCTGCGCTAATCATCAGTGTGCTTGTGTATTAGCAGCCACAGCTCAGCTCCCATTGCATAGAACCTCCTATCAAGCCGGCTACCTCACTGCAGTATCATTCAGATCTACTGTTTGATGCATCATGGCTGAAATGGAGCCCAGTCTGCAGTCCAGTGACAAAGCCAAACGCTCTGCTCAGCCTACCGGGAAGGTTAAAGAGAATCTTGAAAGTAAGAAACACCAACTTTCTTTTGATCTCTTGAAACTGGCAAAGATTGCAGGTTCATGTCTCCAGCATATCTCTTCCTGCACATGATGTGTTACCACTAGAGGGAGCTTTAGAACAGTTTTGTGTAATGCATGAACATTATAAAATGAAAAGCCAGGAATATGAATGCATAAGAAGAAGCTTGATACGCAGGATTCTTTACAGGAGTTGCAAAGCTTCCAGCATCTCAACTCAGAACGAGACAGCTCAGTATGCGAAATTATATCGAGAACAGAGGCAAGAATTGCGCAACTTCTGGAAACGTTATCTCGCATTTCTAAGTTCACCAGGCGCTCAAAACGTACGTCTAAGTCACAATCTTCAAAATATTCTACGCTTAGTGAGCAGCTTATAAGGGCTCAGCAGCGGAAGCTACTAAGATACAGGCCGCCTTCACACAACAGAAAGCAGAGATGGAAGCATGTGCGGCTCAAACAAAGGCAGAAATGCAAGCGCTAGAAAAACAATGTGAACAGCCCTGTGCCCACGCTATTACCAACAGCTCTGGGCACTGGGCAGAGTATCAGGGACCAATCTGATGGTCCCTGAACATGTGGTCGCTGTGAAAACCTATCACAGCGACCACATTTGTTTTATTTTGACTTTTCTGGCAGCAAATCTCCTGCCTCTTTTCTTCTCCTCAAACATTGTTTCAGTGTGAGGAGAAGAAGAGACTCGGGAGAATTGCTGCCAGAAGAATACTGTGAAAAAAAATACAGTTACACTCTAAAACATTCTCTGTATAGATAGATTTCTATCTATCTATACAATCTATCTATCCATCTATCTTTTTTTCTATCTACCTTTCTTTCTTTTATTCTATTAGAATAGGCAGGTAGGGAGTATATAATTATATATATATCCACATATATATAATATATATAGCAATAGAGGTTTATTTTTTTGTTAGCGGTAGTGTAGATATATATACCAGTTAGTTTGTGTGTTTTATTTAAAAAAAAAAAAAAAAATTGTTTCGTTAGTGTTAGTGACGTTATGGCGAGGAAGTTGTTTTCACGCGCCTCGCATGTACCTATATTAGTCTATGGGGCCGTGCAGACTGTCGGTGAGTTTCACGCAGCGTGTGTCCGCTGATAAAACTCACGACATGTCCTATATTTGTGCGTTTCTCGCGCATCACGCACCCATTGAAGTCAATGGGTGCGTGAAAATCACGCGCAGCACACGGAAGCACTTCCGTGTGACGCACATATTCGCGCAAGAGCAGTAAAAAGTATGAATGAAAACAGAAAAGCACCACGTGCTTACAAACATCCAAACAGAGTGTCATAATGATGGCGGCTGCGCAAAAATCACGCAGCCACGCATCATATGGTGATGACATATGGTGATGACACACGGAGCTGTTAAGTGCCTTTTTTGAGCGCGCAAAACGCACACGCTCGTGTAAATCCGGCCTAAAGAAAAGACTGATATCAGCATCTCCTTTCTTTTGTGTCCACTACGGTGTTTGACTCAAGAAACGGAGCCAAAAACTGCCACAAAACCTACTTCAAAACAATGTGTTATCTTGATCTAAGAGTCCCGACATGTTGATTGTTTTTTTTTTTTTTTTATATTTTTTTTTTATTAGGTAAATTATTGTGATACAAAACAGTGAATAAAATAATACTCCACACAATACTCTACAGATTCCCAACCCGCCCCACCCACCCGCCAGATCCAAGGAACAAAAAAATAATCCCTACACTTTACATCAATTCCAGACACCCAAAAGTTCCTCTTATTTACATAGTTGGTTCTGCTTTTTAGCTCTTATATTCTCATACATCTTGATTTTAAGAACAATGTTTTTCCATTCCTGAAAAGAGGGGCGAGTCTCTGCCATCCATTTCCTTGCAATAACTTTTTTAGCGAGCAGTAAATCTCTCAAAATGAGATGTATTTGCATTTGCAATACGCAGTACAATTTAAAGTGCCAACGGAGCGGATTTCAAGATCACCCGATCTAACTTGGATGCCACTTCTTAAATATCAAAGACCAATATGAATCAATAGCAGGGCACGCCCATACCATATGCAAAAACTCTGCCACTGGATATTGGCATCTATGGCATTTTGCCTCCTTAATTAAACCCATTTTATACAGTGAGGCAGGAGAATAATATAAATGATGGGTAAGATTGAACTGAACCATAAGATTGTTTTCACAAAGCGAAGTCTCCTTCCCATTCTTATTCACATTATACATTTCTCCCGACTTAGGCCCCATGCACACGACCGTATTACCGTGGACCATACTGCGTCCGCGGTTTTACGGACCCATTCAGTTCTATTGGCCATGGATGCCTTTCCGTAGCGCTGTGGATGGGTGTCCGTACCGGAGCACCGTGCCGGGAATTATGGAGCATGTCCTATTTTTCGTATTTTGTATGGGAGCACAGCCAAAAAATACAGGCGGTCGTCAGCGGCCGGCCGTGCCCGCAACCGTAGGCTATGATTACGGGCACGGCCGTGTGCATGGGGCCTAATTGGACCTAAATCCCTATTTCAACCACTTTGACTTGTGAAAACAGTGTTTTGTGAGTTATAAACATATAATTATTTGATAAATACTTGACAGAAGCCCTCGCTGCATTCATCTCAAGAATACATTCTAAAGCAAAGTACTTTTGAACTCTGAACAAAATTTTGTCCAGGGATTTAGTGCTAGCATGCCATAATTGATAATACCTATATCCAAATTTCTTATTTACCCCATACATGAATTGTAAATCCTCAAAAGGAATTATTTGTCCCTCTTTAAAAATATGTGACCTTCCCGTGTAATACCAATTCTTTCCCAAAAACTATACTCGGGAATTATCATAAATTTTTATAATCACAGTTATTCCAAATCGGGGTAAAAGAAACTGCCCCTAATCCCAGACAACCTCTTGAAATCCGCCCAACTTTTAGTAAGGAAACATACACACGACCGTATATGTTATCCATAATTACGGACCCATTCTTTTCTATTGGCCACGGACCCCTTTCAGTATTTTTACGGATGGGTGTCCAAGCTGAAAAAATTATAGAACCTGTCCTATTCCTGTCCGTAATTACGGAACGGACTCTCCCATAGAAGCCTATGCGCGCTTCCGTAAATACGGACAGCTACGGATGTGCATCCGTAAACCGTCCGTATTTACGGAAGCGCTGCTATGCAACATGTTGGTGACAACATTTGCAGCCTCCCTCTTTTTTTACGGATCTGTATATACGGATCAAATACGGATGCAATACGGTCCGTATTTACCGACACCCTTCCGTATAAACGGCTAAGTTACGGATGACTACAGATCCGTATTTACAGACAATATTTCGGGATAGATGAAAATACAGTCGTGTGCATGGGGCCTAACCCTGCATCCATGGGAGGGTTAAGCCTCCCTCACTTACCTTTATCCATAAGTACTTCTGTTTGATCCTAACCCTTTTTTCTGCCCCCAAATAAGATCATTGGGAATTACTTCTATCAGCTTAAAGACCCTTCTATTGATCCATACCCGACAAGATGAGGAACCATTTTCACAAGGGATATTCTATCGCTCCTCGAAAGGGGAGGTTTACTCCACATATGCAGGGCTCTAGTTTTTTAAATCAATGGCATAATATTTAAAGAGATATGATTTTCCAGATTACCATCTATGTTAATCTCCAGGTATTCAAAGTGATGTGGGGGACTCAAGACAGATCATGTTCCGGAAAAATCATTATCTATTGCATCCAATGGTAGCAGAATAAATTTTCCCCAATTAATCGCTAATCCAGATGACGAACCAAATTGTATCACCTGAATCGCCCTCGGGACAGACCTCACTGCAGCGTTCAGGCAAAATAACACATAATTTGCATATAAAAGGATTTTGTCCCTCACCACTCCACAACCGAATCCAGAAATAGACTCATCCTCTCTTATTAGAATTGCCAAAAGTTCAATAAACATGGCGAACAAGAGCAGAGAAAGGGGATACCCCTGCCGAGTTCCTCTAAAGAGTTCAACAGAATGGGATAAGTCCCCACAGACACTGACTCTAGCAGTGGGAAAACTATACATCACCTTCACCACATCGATGAAATTACCTCCAATCACAAATTTTGCCACAACCCTCCAGAGAAAAACCCACTCCAATGCCCACGTGGTCTTGTGGGTAAAACTGCTGTTTACCTGCAAAACCTACTGGCCATTAACAATCAATTTAAGATCCGCGCCAAGCAGCATGTCAGAGCTGTTTTCGGCCGCCTGGCTGCAAGTTCCGTTTGTCCTTATCCTTAGGAGTACTTGGTCTCTACAGTTCTTGATCATTAATGGGGAAGAAAGGGAAGGAAGACCCTCACAGATAGACTTTGGAGAAGTTTTTGTTTTTATTTTTTTGAGTGGAGGTTTAGGAGATATTTTAGTATTTTTTTTTGCCTTGATGACAAAGTCTTAGGGTGATAAAGGCTGAAACTTGACATGTCGCCTCTATACCGGCTCTTCTTCCAGAGACGCTTTTGATCTTCTTTTTATCCAGCAGATGTAGATGCTAAAAAGAAGAAAAATGAATATCAGTTATTCGATATCTGCTATTTACATGTGAACTCTGAACTCTACTATCCTGAACATAGGTGGAGTGTGTGCAGATGTCCCCTGGTGTGTTCTCTGTACTTCACCTGCTTATCAGTCTCCTGAAAATATCATCTCATCCCTATGTAGTGCATTGACTTCAGTAACTTTAATAGGTTCTGCCAAGTTTCTGTTTTTTTTGTTTTTTTACTTGGTAAAACAGTGTTGCAGATTATACTATTCTACCTGCCAAGAGCAAAGGAAATCGGACGGGACAGAAGCTAACAAGCCAATTACTCGCTCTCATATGCCATACAATGTAGGTTTAATAAAATAAATAAATATATGCCAGTGTGAACAGAACCTAAATCTTAAGAACGGCATCATATTTAAGTAGTAAAAGTACTGCATCTCCTGATCAATTATTCATGTAGACAACCTGACAAGATTTGTTCAGCTCAGCTACATGTACATAAGTAATGGTTGTTTTTTACATACCCTATGCCAGCAATTATCATGATGGTAACGATGGTGGGTACAGATATCGCTATGAAGACTTTACTGTTGATTTTTAATGTCTTCTGAAATACCGTCTCAGGCGCTGTGATGTCAAGCACGTCAGGCAGTGTGGGACGAGGCTGGTATACCGCTGTTGTTCTCGTTGATCCACTGAGAACTAAATAAAAAATAATTCATTTTATCAGTATCAAGGGAGGAAAGAAATTGCATTTTAGGTGATTTTAAGACAGAAATAATAATAAAGATATAATATATCAGGACATCACAATTATCTCTCCTCATTATATTTCATAATAAACTCTTACCATAAAAATGTAGAATTATAAGGGACAGCACCGTCACTAGAAAACTATCTACAAAATACAGTGCGCTGGAGATGAAAGGATGAGCCAAGTGGCAAACTGCTACATCCAATATTCCTACCGGGGAAATCCATCCCTCATATATCAGCGTAGGCCGTCTATGTATTACAGTTCCGCATAGTGGCGGTGATAATATGCACTTACCTCTCACATTATACACAAGGTGGCTGACTGGCACACCGGATTGCAGCATGGTGGTACACTGGTAAACACCGGACTCGTGCATCTGGACGCCCATGATTTTTAAAAAGCTGTCCTCGGTGACTTTTGGTTCATTTTCACCGGGCTGAAAAGATAATATGGACAATTGTTAGAACCTTCTATGTCTCAATTATTTATATCAACGTCATTATCACTGGGGGAGAAACAAACGCCTTGACTTGATGGCCGTATGTACAATGATATCAGGCACTTTCCTGGTTACTTTATCAAAAATCTCCCATTTTACCCTCATTCCCTTAGAAATACGTAAAATATTTACCATGATGAACACGTTTTTATAGGGCGCCTGCAGCCTGGCATGCCACATAAAGTTACAGTCTAGATATAGATCTTCATCCTCTGTAACTTGCATAAATATTTCTAGACAAAAAGAAAGTGTTAGAGTGTTAGTTATGTATCTACTCGGCCCCTGCGCTGTACACTACATTGTAACTCACAGTCACTGATATTATTATACCATCTACTTACGTCCACAGTTTATCGTCTCGGCAATGTAAGCTTTTTGATTTTTGCATGGAGAGCAGAAAAGTCCAGTTTTCAAATCTGATAAAAGAAGAAAATTATCAAATATGAGTGTTTTATAAGATTTCTTTAGAATAAATATCATAATCATGTGTTGACGTGTATCCCCCTGTCACATGGAGAAAACACAGGCTGCCACAAATGGCGCTCCTATTCTACTAGTGGCTCCTGCAGGATTATCATTGGACAGAATCACATCAATCTAAATTTCCTTCTGGTTCAGTAAATCAGATTTTCCGGCATGAACTATGGATTATTAGAAGTGTTCTGCATATTTACAGAGTGGACAGTGAGCGCTTTGTGTCCGGTGTTTATTACTAATTTAATATATGGATTTATATAAAGGAATAAAAGCCGCCACTTACCAGAGCATCCACTCTCGGTGCACACACAGCTGCATCTATCCATGTTTTCTGTGAAGAGAGGAAAGTATTTTACTACAACTCTCATCATCCAGTCAGGAGAAGATTGTCATTACAATGCCCCCAACCCAGTAACACATACAGTGAGTGTCTCCCTAATCAGTGCCAGCGACAGTGCCCTTTATATAGCGCTATGCAAAGTTGTCCCCATAGAGCACTGGTCACAATGACCCTCATAAAGTGTCGGCTGGTACTCAAAAACAATGTCAGTCACAGCCCCCCCCCCCCCCGTACATAGTGACAACCACAATAACCTCCCAAAATACAGCAGCCTGTTTACTTACTTCACGTTCTCTACAGTGCTGCCCGCTCTCATAGTTATATGTAAGTAACCAGTCAGCGGCCGCTTACATGTAACTTTTTTATCCTCTGCGGGGGGAGGTGTGCAGCGTCTATATAGTGCTGTCATCCATGTATAATAGAGGTGTTCTGACAACACCATAAATATATAATACAAATATATTTTCCATACACATGAACGGTAAGTCACAATTCACACATATTATATTAACAATAATGCCGGTTCCTCTGGCCAATGAATAAAACTCATACTATACCTTGATTTTTTGGATGGCCCCCGGCGCAGACAACATTTTCCTCGTCACAGGTCTTACAATTGGTGTAGGTTTGCACCATTATACCTGGGGAAATACACTTGTTTTAAAAACTTACAATGTTATGGAAAATATCAAAAACAAATAAAAAGTATAAGATGTACTTACCACAGCTGTCTTCACCTGAGAAATAAAGACAAAAAAGAACTTGTTACTTAACCCCTTGCGTACCCTCTCCGCAATAGTACGTCGCAGGCCGCTCATTGCAGCGTACCTTCGCCGTACTATTGCGGAGAAGGAATAAACTGTCACTTTATGAAATCAAATAGGGATATAACAGCGGCGGCAGCTGTCATTGACAGCTAACCGTCTCTGTTACCGGCCTGGCGACCAATTAGCAGTCCCCAATGCCAGCGATTGCTGTGATTGGTCAGTCTCTGAAGACTGACCAATCACAGCCGTCTGTGACGTCGTCTACAGGAGAAAGCTCCTGTCACTTTCTCTGATCTCCTCATTTCTGTGAGATCCGTGAGGAGATCAGAGAAAGCTGTGTAAAAAAAAACAAACACTATTTTTATTAACCCCTTCCCGAAAATGGGCGTATAGTAACGCCCTGAGGATGAAGCGGGCACAGGAGCTGTGCTCGCTCCATCTTCATCGGGTGTCGGCTGTAATATACAGCCGACATCCAACTGCAATAACAGCGATCACTGTCCTCTCCGATCGCTGTAGTTTAACCCCTTAAATGCCGCTGTCAATAGCGACAGCGGCATTTAAGTGATTTACACAGAGGGAGGAGGCTCCCTCTGCACCCCATTGCCCCCCCCCCCCCGTGAAAAATCGCTAGATTCTGATGGTTGCAATGGCAACCAGGAAGCCTAGCAACGGCTTCCTGGTTGCCAGGTACGGGAGCCTATTAGGCTCAACTGTCAGTTGTAAAGTGACAGTTACAATACACTGCACTACACAAGTACATACAGAAGTAGTGCAGTGTATTGTACAGAGGATCAGAAGATCAGATCTTCCAGTCCCCTAGTATGTGTAAAATAAAAAGTGAAAAAAAGTAAAAGAAAAGGTTTCAATAAATAAATAAAAGTTTTACGTAATAAAAAGAATAATCGCCTTGTTTCCCTGATCAAGCCCTTTAGAATTAGAAAAAAAAAGACAAAAACTAGACATAATAGGTATCGCCGCGTTTGTTTTGGCCTGACCAAAAAAATATAATAATATTATTTATCCCGCACGGCGAACACCATAAAAAAAATACAATAATAAAAAATTGCAGAATTTCCTTTTTTTGGTCACGTTGTTTCCAAAAAAATGGAATAAAAAGTGATCAAAAAATCGCGCGTAGCCAAACATGGTACCAATAAAAACGACAGTGTGTCACGCAAAGAACAAGCCCTCACACGGCTCTGTCGACAAAAAAAATAAAAAGTTATGGCTCTCAGGACATGGTGACACTAAAACATTTTATTTAGAAAAAAGTGTTTTTATTTTGTCAAAGTAGTAAAACATATAAAAACGATATAAATTTGGTATTGCCATAATCGTATCGAACCGCAGAATAAAGTAAACATGTTGTTTATACTGCACAGAGAACACCGGTAAAAAATTATAAAAAAAACAGTGAAAGAATTTGTTTTTTGGTCTCCTCACTTCACAAAAAATGGAATAAAAACTGATCAAATTATCGCATGTACCCCAAAATGATACTAATAAAAACGACAGCTCATCCCATGAAAATCAAGCACTCACACAGCTCGTCAACGGAAAAATAAAAAGTTATGACTCTTGGAACGCAATAATGCAAAACGACGGCCCAGACTAATTTATATGTGCATCAGTTCTTCACCTAAAATTTATAGACCAAATTTTTTCACTAACATAAAGTACAATATGTCACGAGAAAACAATCTCAGAATCAATTGGATAGGTAAAAGCATTCCAGAGTTATTACCACATAAATTGACACATGTCAGATTTGAAAAAATGGGTCTGGTCCTCAAGGCCAAAATGAGCTGGGTACTCAAGGTGTTAATGTTGTCGTTGTCAGACTCATAAACATTGAACTTATAAATTTCCATTCAAATCTCTGAGCTGCCCCAGTAGAGTCCGGGTCCTATATAGAGCCCAGCAGCTCCTAGAACTGACATCCACAGCAGCCAATCAGATTCCTGCTGTAATGTGTCCAGTGTAGGGTAGAAAATAAAAGCAGTGGTGTGATTGGTGGCTATGGGGAAGACCTGCAGTTTCTGCCTGCTCCAGTATTTCTACATGAGGCGCAGGCGTCTAGTACAGTCACATGTAATAATGTTGCAGCATGTTATGGGGTAATAATATATCTAGAAGAACTCACCTTTTTTATTTGGGCATCTCCCTAAAAGTGAAAGAAATGCAAAATCACTAATTATAAAAAAAATGGCACTGAAAGCGCGGCGTATAGTATAGGTTCACATATATACATTACAGAACTGCACAAAGTTCTCAATATTATATTTTTTGCAAATTTGCTCCCGTCTGTCAATAGAATGTCGAATTCTACACTGACAAGGAGAAGTAACAGAAAAAAAGTCACTTCTGACAATCTAAGAAACAGTCAGGTTTCTTACTATTTGAATTCGATACCCATCCTCTGCCAGGTCCGGTGGCGCACTTACCATAGACGCAGACCACAGCCACTGCTATGGGGCCTGAAGTGAGAAGGGAGCCCAACTATTAACTCCTTTGGCTTCCTGACATAGATTTGTATACCTTTCATTGAGTTCAATTGTATCTTGATACATTTATATGCACTGAGCTCCCTCTAGTGGTGGCTGCAGACAGGCAGTTTTATAATGCACAGTGTGAAGGGAAGCAGGGGATTTATCAATGTACATTTGTAAGTTGCCTGGTGTAAATATGAAAAATATGGTGTTCAGACTAAGAGTTATAGTCATGAAGTTTCTATTTGCACAAGTAAAAGGTCCGACATGACGTTTTTTAACTTAAAGAGTAGAGATGAGCGAACTTATGAAAAGTTCGGTTCGGCAGGTTCGCTGAATTTCGTGAAAAAGTTCTATTCGGACCGAACTAGTTCTGACCGAACCTGTAATACAAGAAAGCCCCTAAAAATCGTGTATAACACTGTTTAAAAGCCCTGTATAACACTCTTAGGTCACTCATGAGTGTATTCAAGTACTTTTGAGCTGTCTTTAACCCCTTCCCGCTCCTTGACGTACATTTACGTCATGGCAGCTGTATCGTTCGCGCTCCATGCCGTAATAGTACGTCACGGGAGTAACGGCCGTTTTGGCCGTCCTCCCGACACATACAGGAGCTGTGACGCTGCTGTCTTGTTCAGCAGCTGTCACAGCTCCTACAGCGGGGACCGATCGCTGTGTCCCCGCTGATTAACCCCTTAAAAGCCGCGTTCTATAGAGATCGCGGCTTTTTAGGGGTTAAGCTGCCATCGCCGGCCTGCTACGCGACAGCGGCCGGCGATGGTGACTATGGCAACCGGACACCAAACAATGGCGTCCGGCTATGCCATAGACGGAAGCCTAGTGGGTCCTGACAACGTCAGGACCCACTATGCTTGCTGTCAGTGAGTAGCTGACAGTTCTAATACACTGCACTACGCATGTAGTGCAGTGTATTAGAATAGCGATCAGGGCCTCCTGCCCTCATGTCCCCTAGTGGGACAAAGTAATAAAGTAAAAAAAAAGTTAAAAAAAGATGTGTAAAAATAAGAAAATAAAAGATTTAAAAGTAATAAAAGTAAAAATCCCCCTTTTTACCTTATCAGTCATTTATTATTAATAAAAATATATAAACAAACAAATAAACTATACATAATTGGTATCGCCGCGTCCGTAACGGCCTGAACTACAAAATTATTCCGTTATTTATCCCGCACGGTGAACGCCGTAAAATAAAATAATAATAAACCGTACCACAATCACAATTGTTTGGTCACTTCACCTCCCAAAAAATGGAATAAAAAGAGATCAAAAAGTCGCATGTACCTAAAAATGATACTGATCGAAACTACAGTTCGTTACGCAAAAAATAAGTCCTGGCACGGCTTTATTGATGGAAAAATAAAAACGTTCTGGCTCTTAGAATAAGGTAACACAAAAAGTGAATGATTGTTTACAAAACGTATTTTATTGTGCAAACGCCATAAGACATAAAAAAAAAACTATAAACATCTGGTATCGACGTGATCGTATCGCCCCGCAGAATAAAGTGAATATATCATTTATAGCGCACGGTGAACGCTGTAAAAAAAAAAGTATACAAAAACAATAGTAGAATTGCTGTTTATTAGTCACCACGCCACCTAAAAATGGAATAAAAACTGATCAAAAAGCCGCATGCACCCCAAGAAAACTACAATGGATTCCTCAAGGGGTCTAGTTTCCAAATTGGGGTCACTTTTGGGGGGTTCCCAATGTTTTGGCACCACAAGACCTCTTCAAACCGGACATGGTGCCTAATAAAAAAGAGGCTTCAAAATCCTCTAGGTGCTCCTTTGCTTCGGAGGCCGGTGTTTCAGTCCATTACCGCCCGAGGGCCCCATGTGGGATATTTCTCAAAACTGCAGAATCTGGGCAATAAATATTAAGTTGCGTTTCTCTGATAAATCCTTTTGTGTTATAATAAAAATGGTATAAAGAGGATTTTCTGACAAAAAATTTTTTTTAATTTCACCTCTACTTTGCTCTAAATTTTTGTGAAACACCTAAAGGGTTCATAAACTTTCTACATGCTGTTGTGAATACTTTGAGGGGTCTAGTTTCTAAAATGGGGTATTTGATAGGGGTTTCTAATATATGGGCCCCTCAAAGCAACTTCAGAACTGAACTGGAACCTAAAAAAATAAATAAATGAGGCAATACTTGGCTTCTTACATTATACTGATAATGAGCCGTGCCCACCCCGAGATGACCCCAGTTTTGACCGTTTGTATAAACGGAGACCCCTATTAGACCGTTCCAGTGCCCGGTTTTCCCAAGCATTCACCCCCGAGACGTGTATTTCTATTGATGAGTCCCTGGTACATTTTAAAGGGAGGGTTCAATTCCGCGAGTACCTGCCGCCGGGTAAGAGGGCACGGTATGGCGTGAAGATGTATAAGCTTTGAGAGTGCATCCGGGTATACCTACAGGTTTAGGATATATGAAGGAAAGGCCACCCCCAAACCAGACTGCTTCCTGGACTACAATAGGTACATGGGAGGGATGGACTTGTAAGATCAAGCCCTGAAGCCCTACAGCGCCATGCAGTGTGGTATAAGAAGCTGGCCGGGCACATCATACAGATGGCATTGTACAATGCGTACATGCTACGTCGATGTGCAGGCCAGACGGGAACTTTCCTGGAATTTCAAGAGGTGATTATCAAGAACCTAATCTTTAGGGACCAAGAAGGGGGGGCACCCAGTACTTCTGGAAGCGAGCCCACACGCATCGTACCAGGGCAACACTTTCCAGGAGAAGTTCCCCAAACTGGCAAGAAGGGAAAAAGTCAAAAGAGGTGCAAAGTCTGCTATAAGAGGGCGATAATGGATGACACAATATATCAATGTGACGCGTGTCCCGAATAACCAGAGCTCTGTATGAAAGTGTTTTAAAATTTATCATACATCCCTTGGTTTATAATTTACCCCAATTTTACTTACCCTGATGCACTCCACACAGCTTATCCCCCCTCGTCTTTCCCCTCTGGGCCCTGCTGTGTGTCCAGGCAGCTGATAACAGCCACATGTAGGGTATTGCCATACCCGGGAGAACCCACATTACAGTTTATGGGGTGTAGGTCTCCGGTCAAAATGCTCACTACACCTCTAGATGAATGCCTTATGGGTGTAGTTTTTAAAACGGGGTCACTTCTTGCGGGTTTCAACTGTACTGGTACCTCAGGGGCTTCTGCATGCATGACTTCACACTAGAAAATCCCCAGTAGGCCAAATGGTGGTCCTTTCCTTCTGAGCCCTCCCATGGGCCCAAACGGCAGTTTATCACAACAAATGGGGTATTGCGGCACTCAGAACAAATTGCGCAACAGAATGGGGTATTTTGTTTCTTGTGAAAATAAGAAATTTTCAGCCAAAACTACATATTATTTGAAAAAAATAATTTTGTTTTCATTCCCAGCCCAATTCAAATAAGTTCTGTGAAAAAACTATGGGGTCAAAATGGTCACAACACCCATAAATGAATTCCTTGAGGGGTGTAGTTTCCAAAATGGGGTCATTTGTGGTTGGTTTCTATTGCTTTGATACCTCTGGGGCTCTGCAAATGCGACATGGCACCCGAAAACCAATCCAGCAAAATCTGGACTCCAACAAACACATAGCGCTCCTTTCCTTCTGAGCCATCCCATGGGCCCAAACGGCAGTTTATCACCACAAATGGGGTATTGCCGCACTCAGGACAAATTGGGCAACAAAATGGAGTATTTTATTTCTTGTGAAAATAAGAATTTTTGAGCTAAAATGACATATTATTGGAAAAAATATATTTTTTTTTAATTCCCAGCCCAATTCAAATAAGTTCTGTGAAGAAACTATGGAGTCTAAATGGTCACATTACCCATAAATGAATTCCTTGAGGGGTGTAGTTTCCAAAATGGGGTCACTTCTGGTGGGTTTCCATTGCTTTGATACCTCTAGGGCTCTGCAAATGCGACATGGCACCCGAAAACCAAACCAGCAAAATCTGTACTCCAAAGAACACACAGCGCTCCTTCCCTTCTGAGCCCTCCCATGGGCCCAAACGGCAGTTTATTGCCACAAATGGGGTATTGATGCACTCAGGAGAAATTGGGCAACAAAATTGAGTATTTTGTTCCCTGTGAAAATAAGAAATTTTGGTAAAAAATTACATCTTATTGGAAAAAATGTCATTTTTTTAATGTCACAGCCCAATTGAAATAGGTGCTGTGAAAAAACTGTGTGGTCAAAATGCTAACAACAACCATAAATGAATTCCTTGAGGGGTGTAGTTTCCAAAATGGGGTCACTTTTGGTGGGTTTCCATTGCTTTGATACCTCTGAGGCTCTGCAAATGCGACATGGCACACGAAAACCAATCCAACAAAATCTGGACTCCAACAAACATATAGCGCTCCTTTCCTTCTGAGCCCTCCCATGGGCCCAAATGGCAGTTTATCACCACAAATGGGGTATTGCCACACTAAGGACAAATTGGGCAACAAAATGGGGTATTTTGTTCCCTGTGAAAATAAGAAATTTTGATCACAAATGATATTTTATTGGAAAAAATGAAATTTTTTTCATTTCAGAGCCCAATTCAAATACGTGCTGTGAAAAAACTGTGCGGTCAAAATGGTAACAACAACCCTAAATGAATTCCTTGAGGGGTGTAGTTTCCAAAATGGGGTCACTATTGGGGGATTCCTACTGTTTTGACACCTCAACACCTCTTCAAACCTGGCATGCTGCCTAAAATATATTCTAATAAAAAAGAGGACTCAAAATGCACTAGGTGCTTCTTTGCTTCTGGGGCTTGTGTTTTAGTCCACGAGCGCACTAGAGCCACATGTGGGACATTTCTAAAAACTGCAGAATCTGGACAATACATATTTAGTAGTGTTTCTCTGTTAAAACCTTCTGTGTTACAGAAAAAAATTTGAATAAAATTGAAATTAAGCAAGAAAAATGAAATTTGCAAATTTCACCTCCACTTTGCTTTAATTCCTGTGAAATGCCTGAAGGGTTAAAAAACTTTCTAACTGCTGTTTTGAATACTTTGAGGGGTCTAGTTTTTAAAATGGGGTGTTTTATCAGGGTTTCTAATACATAGGCCCCACAAAGCCACTTCAGAACTCAAGAGGTACCTTAAAAAAAAGGCTTTTGAAATTTTCTTAAAAATATGAGAAATTGCTGTTTATGTTCTAAGCCTTGTAACGTCCAAGAAAAATAAAAGAATGTTCAAAAAACGATGCCAATCTAAAGTAGACATATGGGAAATGTGAACTAGTAACTATTGTGGGTGGTATAACCGTCTGTTTTACAAGCAGATGCATTTCAATTCTGAAAAATGCTATTTTTTCTAAATTTTCTCTGCATTTTGCAATTTTTCACCAATAAACACTGAATATATCGACCAAATTTTACCACGAACATGAAGCCCAATGTGTCACGAGAAAACAATCTCAGAATCGCTTGGGTAGGTTTAAGCATTCCGACGTTATTACCACATAAAGTGAAATATGTCAGATTTGAAAAATGGGCTCTGAGCCTTAAGGCCCAAACTAGGCTGCGTCCTTAAGGGGTTAAGGCAAAGTTAGTGTCAAAGTTACGCCAACATGTATGACTATAGGAAAACGGATGGGACACGGTGATAACTAACAGAAACCACTGCACTTGTGCATGTTGTATGCTTAATGCATTGTTAAAAAAGGTACAAAAATTAACTATTTTAGGCGGCTGATGCCTGCCGGGGTTCATACATATAAGGTGGTAAAAGAAGAAGCATTGGCTTTTGACAAGCCCTCAAAAAATGTACCCTTTATGGTGGCAGATGCCTGCCGGGGTTCTTCCATACATGGATGTAAAAGCAACAAGCAATGGCTTTTCACAAGCTCTCCAAAAATTGACCTTTTTTATTGGCAGATGCCTGCCGGGGTTCTTCCATACATGGATGTAAAAGCAACAAGCAATGGCTTTTGACAAGCCCTCCAAAAATTGACCCTTCTTATTGGCAGATGCCTGCCGGGGTTCTTCCATACATGGATGTAAAAGCAACAAGCAATGGCTTTTCACAAGCCCTTCAAAAAATGTACCCTTTTTATTGGCAGATTCCTGCCGGGATTCATCCATACATGGATGTAAAAGCAACAAGCAATGGCTTTTCACAAGCCCTCCAAAAATTGACCCTTTTTATTGGCAGATGCCTGCCGGGGTTCATCCATACATGGATGTAAAATCTACAAGCAATGGCTTTTGACAAGCCCTCCAAAAATTGACCCTTTTTATTGGCAGATGCCTGCCGGGGTTCTTCCATACATGGATGTAAAAGCAAGAAGCAATGGCTTTTCACAAGCCCTTCAAAAAATGTACCCTTTTTATTGACAGATGCCTGCCGGGGTTCATCCATACATGGATGTAAAATCTACAAGCAATGGCTTTTGACAAGCCCTCCAAAAATTGACCCTTTTTATTGGCAGATGCCTGCCGGGGTTTATCCATACATGGATGTAAAAGCAACAAGCAATGGCTTTTGACAAGCCCTCCAAAAATTGACCCTTTTTATTGGCATGGGTGAGTAGTAGCAGCACATTAAAAGACACTGGACAGTCACAGGACAAAGCCCTGTGGTTGGGCAAGCCTCAGGCCTGCTTGTAGCAGGCGGCAGTGGAGGTGTATTGGTGGTAGTAGAGGTAGCCAACACAGACAGCAAGGGTGGTAGACTGGTAGTAGCAGCACATTAAAAAAAGAGACTGGACGACAGTCACAGGACAAAGACCTGTGGTGGGGCAAGCCTCAGGCCTGCTTGTAGCAGACGGCAGTGGAGGTGTATTGGTGGTAGTAGAGGTAGCCAACACAGACAGCAAGGGTGGTAGTAGTAGTAGCAGCACATTAAAAAAAGAGACTGGACGACAGTCATAGGATAAAGCCCTGTGGTGGGGCAGGCCTGCTTGTAGCAGACGGCAGTGGAGGTGTATTGGTGGTAGTAGAGGTAGCCAACACAGACAGCAAGGGTGGTAGACTGGTAGTAGCAGCACATTAAAAAAAGAGACTGGACGACAGTCACAGGACAAAGCCCTGTGGTGGGGCAGGCCTCAGGCCTGCTTGTAGCAGACGGGCGGCAGTGGAGCTGTATTGGTGGTAGTAGAGGTAGCCAACACAGACAGCAAGGGTGGTAGTAGTAGTAGTAGCAACAGCACATTAAAAAAAGAGCGGACAGGACAGAATCCCGTTGTAGCAGGCGGCAGTAGCAGGCGGCAGCAGCAGCAATGTCAGATCTAATCAGTGGCATCAGGCACAGGGGTTTTAAAATCCTCACGATCCACGCTTGATTCATTTTCAGAAACGTTAGATTTTCCAAGCTGTTGGCGGACAATCTTGTTCGCTTAGGGGTGAGGAAGCCCCCTGCCGCGCTGAATACCCTCTCTGACCCTACACTGGAGGGTGGACAAGACAGTACACCCATGGCAAACTGGGCCAGTTCTTGCCAATGATCCAATCTGCTGACCCAGAAGTCCATGGGGTCTGGGATCAGCATTTCTGACGGAGAAAGGGCACAGTCCAGGTATGAGTGAACCTGGTTGTTTAGGTGCTGCACCTGGTGATGGTGAACATCCCTTTGGTGACTACGATGTGTGTCAGGTCGGGGTATTGGATGTAAAAATGTTGTCATCATATTTTCCAAACTGAATTGGCTGCTGCTGCCGCTGCTGCTGCCGCTGCTGCCGCCTATTGCAGAGGTAGCTCTGCCAGAGGTGTTGGAACGATGAGACAGTGGGGAGCGGAGAGTGGCCCCCCGGTCAGACATGCTTGCAGCAGGTGTTTGCTGTTTGAAAGCCCTGACAAGCTGGCTGCATAGCTTCTCTCGATAATAAGCCAATTTTGCCTCCCTCTCGGAAGGCGCAAAAAACTCCCCCATTCCGGCTTTATACCGAGGGTCTAAAAGTGTGGCTATCCAGTACTCATCTCTTTGCTTCATGATAACAATACGACAGTCAGCGCGCAAGTAACGAAGCATACAGCTCGCCATCCTGGCCAGCGTTTCAGAGGGCCCGGTTGGTTCCATCTCCGCCCCATACTGCCATGGTTGTCCATGATCAAGGTCGTCGTCAGACTCGTCATCACCACCATCACTGTCATGTTGTGCGGCTGCCTCGTCCCCTATCCCTTCCTGTGATTCCATCTCCAAATCCAGCTCCTCTTCAGGTCCTGTTTCCTCATCCTCATCCTCCTCCTCCTCAACATCCATAGCCAGATGTGATCCTTCCTCCATCCTTTGCTGAATCATCGCTGTGATATCAGCGGCATAACATCGTTCATTCCGCTAGCGTCACGGCTCACAAATCGTGTGGCCTCTTCAAAGGGCCTCAAAACGCGACATGCGTCTCTAACCAGCTGCCAGTGCCTGAGCTCGAAATTACACTGGCTCCAAACGCTGCCCGTCTGCTGCATCAGGAAATCATTCACGGCTTTCCGCTGTTCGTACACACGGTCCAACATGTGCAGGGTGGAATTCCAGCGTGTTGGAACGTCGCAAATCAGGCTGTGTTCTGGGAGATTGTTTTGATGCTGCAAGTCCAGGAGGGTGTGCTTTTAATACATACGAACGTCTAAAGCGAACGCAAACCCTCCTGGACATGGCCAGTACACCCTTCAAACCAACATATGACTTTAAGAAGCGTGTTATGACCAGATTGATCACATGTGCCATGCAAGGAGCGTGTGTCAGGTGACCTAGACGCAGTGCAGCCACAACGTTCTTGCTGTTATCAGAGACAACATTGCCCAGTGTGAGTTTCAGAGGAGACAGCCAGCGTGCGATTTCCTCCTTGACGCACAGCAGCAGCTCCTGCCCTGTGTGGCTTTTCTCGCCCAGGCTCAGCAGATGTAAGACAGCGTTGTGGCGCTTCACCTTGCACCTATGAAAAGAGGAGGGAGGAGGAGTGGAAGATACGCTGTGTCCTGTCTGGGACGGGGAGACCTCCAAGGAGGAAGGCAAGGAGGAGGTGTAGGAGGAGGAGGATGGTAGGCGCCTGGTGTCCGGAGTTGAACCAGAAAGATACAAGCGTGGAGGTGGTAATGCCTGGCATTGCTGCGGTGGTGCATCGGACTGCAAAATATTGACCCAGTGGGCCGTGAAAGACATGTACTGTCCCTGCCCATAGTTGCTGCTCCACGTGTCGACGGTGGCATGTACCCTGCTGCAAACGGATAATTGCAAGGACTGGCACATCTTTTCCTCCACATGCTTGTGCAAGGCAGGGACAGCTGTTTTGGAGAAGTAATGTCGGCTAGGTATTCGCCACCTAGGCTGAGCGCACGCCATCAATTGCTTGAAGCCGGCGGAGTCGACCAGGTGGTACGGCAGCGACTGCACCACCAACAACTTAGCCAGGTGTGAATTAAGCCGCACGACAAGTGGATGACTGGGTATATATTGTTGCTTATTGGACAACGATTCCGTAATGGATAACTGACGGGACGTAGGAGGAGCACTAGATGACAGTGATGATGATGATGACAACAACGACATGGTGGATAAGGCCTGGCTACTACTTAGATGACAGGGACTCGGAGCAGCAGCAGCAGCAGCAGAGGGGTCTTCATTAGATGTACATGATGATGGTGGGGCATGTCGATTGTCCCACATGGCCTTGTGATGCCGCTCCATGTGTTTACGTAGAGCGGTAGTTCCTACATTGCTGCCCTGCCCACGCCTTACTTTCTGCTTGCAGACACGGCACTGTGCCATGTTTTCGTCCTCCGGGAAGGTACAGAAAAATTGCCACACGGCAGAGTACCGTAAAGAGGTAGTACCACGTCCACCACCACCCGATCTTGCCCCTTGTCTGGCAGGCTTTTTTCGGGAGCCTACACCAGCATCAGTGTCATCGTCACCGGCTCCTGAGCTGACCCTACCGCTGCAACGTTTTGCAGATTGACTTCTGCCCCTACCTCGGCTTGGCTGTTTATCACGGCCAGTGCCGCCACTACTACCCTCCTCCTCTGACGCCGTCATCACCTCGTCACCTGGTTCCCACATCCTGTCTAAAACAACATCATCATCATAGCCTTCCTCATCATCCCCGCCACTTCTGTCACTGTGTTGTGAATGTGATGTGACATCATGGCGGGCTCCATGCCCCCCCTCATTACTGCGTCTGCCACCACGGCTACCACCACCAACACCCCCACTACCGCAGCTATGCGTCTCGGATACCGCTTTCACCTCCACCACCGCCGCAACACACTCCGTTGGCTGACTCGCGGAAAACAAATCATCATCATCACTATGTTGTTCAGTATCTTCCTTTGCACCCGAGGAGATGTCTCTTAGGACTCTCAGGAAAGATGGCTTCCCGCTAGGAAGGGGGAGCGAAGACATAGATGATGGAATGGAAACACTAGAAATACCTATATTACTACTGTCACTGTGCCAAGGAACTGTAGAGGATCTGGAATCCAACGAAACCTGGCTTGAAGCCAGATCGTCAGAGTCTTCCTGCTGAGATGACCGCGAGCCAGCCAACCAGTCCACAATGGCCGTATTGTCTAAAGTAACCCGCCCACCGGAGGAGATGGACAAGTCTGGCTTGCTGATACTGCTACTACTACCAGCAGGCACATGGCTGCTGCTACTAGTGGAACTGGGCACATGTCTTGTGCCACAAATGCTGGTACTGGGTCTGGCACCAACAGATGCAACATTTGGACTGGAAGAGGAGACGGCATGGGTGTTTTTTCCTCTACCCCGTCCTTTCACAACCTTTTTTTTACCAGACATTTCACTGCTGGAGTACAGCAAGTTGAGTCAAAACCTGGGGGATGAGCCCCTTCTAAATGCGTATTCACACTGACACTGGCTTGGCAAATGGCAATGAATGAGAATTTCTATCAGCCACGCCGCAGTGCACTCAGGGAATGCTGGGCCTTGTAGTACTACTAATACAAAGGCTGCCTGTATTGCAAGTTGTATTGTTATTTGTTTGTTATGTTAACGGCCGGGGATGAGCCCCTTCTAAAAGCGTATTCACACTGACACTCGCTTGGCAAATGGCAATGAATGAGAATTTCTATCAGCCACGCCGCAGTGCACTCAGGGAATGTTGGGCGTTGTAGTACTACGTCTACTACAAAGGCTGCCTGTATTGCAAGTTGGATTGTTATTTGTTTGTTATGTTAACGGCCGGGGATGAGCCCCTTCTAAAAGCGTATGTAGTATGTAGTACTACAAAGCCTGCCTGTATTGCAAGTTGGATGCAACGGGGATGAGCCCCTTATAAAAGCGTATTCACACACTGGCTGAGTAGTGAGTAGTGGATGAGCCTCTTCGATTGCTGGATTCCTGCCTTTTAGATTCCTAAAGCTTTCCCTTACTGCACAGAGATGCTATCCCTACAGCTCCTGTCTGTAAAATGGCCGCTGAGCTCCGTGCATAGACTTTTATTGCAGGCTTGAGCCCGCCCCTATGCTGCCTCCCGATTGGCTGGGAGAGCCGTTTGCAAGGCATTATGGGGTAGCCTGATGTCAGGTGATCTTGTGAAATCCTCCATTTTAGATGTAACATGTAGCAGGCGCCAAAATGTAGCCCGGTTCGGTCAAAACGGGTTCGGCCGAACCCGGTGAAGTTCGGATTCGCTGCAAACCGAACTTTTCTGGAAGTTCGGACCGAAACCGGGTTCGGCTGTCCCGGTTCGCTCATCTCTATTAAAGAGGCTCTGTCACCACATTATAAGTGCCCTATCTCCTACATAAGGAGATCGGCACTATAATGTAGGTGACAGCAGTGCTTTTTATTTAAATAAACAATCTTTTTTTACCACTTTATTAGTGTTTTTAGATTTATGCTAATGAGTTGCTTAATGCCCAAGTGGGCGTATTTTTACTTTAGACCAAGTGGGCGTTGTACAGATGAGTGTATGACACTGACCAATCAGCGTCCTGCACTCCTCTCCACTCATTTACTCAGCGCATAGGGATCCTGTTAGATCCTTATGTGCTGTCTTATACTAACACATTAACAATACTGAAGTGTTTAGACAGTGAATAGACATTCCACGGGTTGTCTATTCACAATCTCTGCACTTCGTTACTCTGTCTGTGGTAGTTACAGCAGAGGACGCGTAATCCCGCGAGATTACGCGGTAAATGAAAGGTTACAACGAGATCACGCTTCCTCTGCTGTAACTACCATAGAAACAGTAACGAAGTGCAGAGATTGTGAATAGACATCCCGTGGAATGTCTATTCACTGTCTAAACACTTCAGTATTGTTAATGTGTTAGTATAAGACAGCACATAAGGATCTAACAGGATCCCTATGCGCTGAGTAAATGAGTGGAGAGGAGTGCATGATGCTGATTGGTCAGTGTCATACACTCCCCTGTACAACGCCCACTTGGTCTAAAGTAAAAATACGCCACTTGGGCATTAAGCAACTCATTAGCATAAATCTAAAAACACTAATAAAGTGGTAAAAAAAGATTGTTTATTTAAATAAAAAGCACTGCTGTCACCTACATTATAGCACCGATCTCCTTATGTAGGAGATAGGCCACTTATAATGTGGTGACAGAGCCTCTTTAACTCAGATACGTCAACATGGAGTGCACCCCAATCTGTTACACGCTGCACCGGGGAGAGACACTGGCACACCGCATGTCATGTCCCACAACTTGTTTTCGTTCATTGACATGTATCTGTTATACTGCTATTATAGTGGGTTTGTGGTTTGATATTGTCCCTCCTGTGTTCCTGTCCTCTAGCTGTGATGTATTAGCTCCTCCCCTCTCCCTGCTGGTGGCAGCCATCTTTTCATTCTTCATGTGCTCTCTGTATATGCAGCTACCCGGCAGCCATCACCCTATTTTACCTTCTATACTGAGCACATTACAAGAATTCAGCCTGGAATAAAGCACTGGATCTTTCTACAAGCCTTATGGTCGAGTTAATAGTGTCTGACAAGACATGTCCCGGTGTGAGTACTGGTTAATACAGATACAGGGAGGCCTCACAAGCCTTAGACTTACAGCCAAGTTACTGAGTCAGAATAGTAAAACAGGAGTGTTAGTGACTGTCAGATACAAGTATAAGACAGCTCTCAGCCTCTACAGAGATACAGCCACAAGAAGAGCAAGTGCCTGCAGTGTCTGCGCTAATCATCAGTGTGCTTGTGTATTAGCAGCCACAGCTCAGCTCCCATTGCATAGAACCTCCTATCAAGCCGGCTACCTCACTGCAGTATCATTCAGATCTACTGTTTGATGCATCATGGCTGAAATGGAGCCCAGTCTGCAGTCCAGTGACAAAGCCAAACGCTCTGCTCAGCTTACCGGGAAGGTTAAAGGGAATGTGTTGCCAGCAAAACATGTTTTTTTTTTTTTAATTAAACAATTAGTGTGTAGGTGATTAAACATTGTTCAAATTTTTTTTATTTTTTTCACGAGTCAGGAAATATTATAAATTAGATTCTAATTTATAATATTTCCCATTGCTGGTCACTAGATGGAGCTATTCCCAAAATTGCAGCATTGCATGTGGTAAAGCAACCACATTGCTTTTTGCTGCAAAATTGGGAAAAAAGCACTCGCTCTAGTGAGCTCTGAGAATCCCCCCCTCCTTTATCCTGGCTAGTGCCGGGATAAACGAGGGGTTTGAACGGTCTAACTTCCTACACTGTGTGTCGCCATTTTTTGAGCTAACACACAGTGTAGTAGGTTTACATACAGTAGTAAACACACACGAACATACATAGAAATCTCTTACCTGCTCCTGCCGCCGCGGCTCCCTCCGGCCCGTCCGCTCCGTCTGCTGCCGCTGGTCCAAGTGCACAAGTCCGGAAGCCGCGACTGGAAGTAGTAATCTTACTGTCCGGCCGCGACTTCCGGTCCACAGGAAAATGGCGCCGGACGGCGCGCATTTCAAATTGGACTGTGTGGGAGCGGCGTATGCGCAGTTCCCACACAGACGGCGTACACAGAAGTGGATGGGACGGGACCCGTTCGCAGTCCCTATGGGACTGTGGCTGCCGTATTCCATGTCTGTATGTGTCGTTAATCGACACATACAGAAATGGAAAAAAAAATGGCAGCCCCCATAGGGAAGAAAAAGTGTAAAAATAAGAAAAAGTAAAACACAAACACACAAATAAATATAAACGTTTTTAATAAAGCACTAACATCTTTAACATATTAAAAAAAAAATTGTGATTCCTTTAAAGAGAATCTTGAAAGTAAGAAACACCAACTTTCTTCTGATCTCTTGAAACTGGCAAAGATTGCAGGTTCATGTCTCCAGCATATCTCTTCCTGCACATGATGTGTTACCACTAGAGGGAGCTTTAGAACAGTTTTGTGTAATGCATGAACATTATAAAATGAAAAGCCAGGAATATGAATGCATAAGAAGAAGCTTGATACGCAGGATTCTTTACAGGAGTTGCAAAGCTTCCAGCATCTCAACTCAGAACGAGACAGCTCAGTATGCGAAATTATATCGAGAACAGAGGCAAGAATTGCGCAACTTCTGGAAACGTTATCTCGCATTTCTAAGTTCACCAGGCGCTCAAAACGTACGTCTAAGTCACAATCTTCAAAATATTCTACGCTTAGTGAGCAGCTTATAAGGGTTCAGCAGCGGAAGCTACTAAGATACAGGCCGCCTTCACACAACAGAAAGCAGAGATGGAAGCATGTGCGGCTCAAACAAAGGCAGAAATGCAAGCGCTAGAAAAACAATGTGAACAGCCCTGTGCCCACGCTATTACCAACAGCTCTGGGCACTGGGCAGAGTATCAGGGACCAATCTGATGGTCCCTGAACATGTGGTCGCTGTGAAAACCTATCACAGCGACCACATTTGTTTTATTTTGACTTTTCTGGCAGCAAATCTCCTGCCTCTTTTCTTCTCCTCAAACATTGTTTCAGTGTGAGGAGAAGAAGAGACTCGGGAGAATTGCTGCCAGAAGAATACTGTGAAAAAAAATACAGTTACACTCTAAAACATTCTCTGTATAGATAGATTTCTATCTATCTATACAATCTATCTATCCATCTATCTTTTTTTCTGTCTACCTTTCTTTCTTTTATTCTATTAGAATAGGCAGGTAGGGAGTATATAATTATATATATATCCACATATATATAATATATATAGCAATAGCGCTTTATTTTTTTGTTAGCGGTAGTGTAGATATATATACCAGTTAGTTTGTGTGTTTTATAAAAAAAAAAAAATTTGTTTAGTTAGTGTTAGTGACGTTATGGCGAGGAAGTTGTTTTCACGCGCCTCGCACGGACCTATATTAGTCTATGGGGCCGTGCAGACTGTCCGTGAGTTTCACACAGCGTGTGTCCGCTGCTAAAACTCACGACATGTCCTATATTTGTGCGTTTCTCGCGCATCACGCACCCATTGAAGTCAATGGGTACGTGAAAATCACGCGCAGCACACGGAAGCACTTCCGTGTGACGCACGTATTCGCGCAAGAGCAGTAAAAAGTATGAATGAAAACAGAAAAGCACCACGTGCTTACAAACATCCAAACAGAGTGTCATAATGATGGCGGCTGCGCAAAAATCACGCAGCCACGCATCATATGGTGATGACACACGGAGCTGTTAAGTGCCTTTTGCGCGCGCAAAACACCGTGTTTTTTGAGCGCGCAAAACGCACACGCTCGTGTAAATCCAGCCTAAAGAAAAGACTGATATCAGCATCTCCTTTCTTTTGTGTCCACTACGGTGTTTAACTCAAGAAACGGAGCCAAAAACTGCCACAAAACCTACTTCAAAACAATGTGTTATCTTGACCTAAGAGTCCCGACATGTTGATTGTTTTTTTTATATTTTATATTTATTAGGTAAATTATTGTGATACAAACACATTGGAGAGTAATACAAAATAATATTCCACACAATACCCTACAGATTCCCAACCCAAACCACCCACCCGCCAGATCCAAGGAACAAAAAAAAAAATAAATCCCTACACTTTACATCTATTCCAGACACCCAAAAGTTCCTCTTATTTACATAGTTGGTTCTGCTTTTTAGCTCTTATATTCTCATACATCTTGATTTTAAGAACAATGTTTTTCCATTCCTGAAAAGAGGGGCGAGTCTCTGCCATCCATTTCCTTGCAATAACTATTTTAGCGAGCAGTAAATCTCTCAAAATGAGATGTATTT
Organism: Rhinoderma darwinii; assembly: GCF_050947455.1. Classification (NCBI taxonomy): domain Eukaryota; kingdom Metazoa; phylum Chordata; class Amphibia; order Anura; family Rhinodermatidae; genus Rhinoderma; species Rhinoderma darwinii. The sequence continues at coordinate 38,505,512 of NC_134696.1, read as the reverse complement.
GCATTTGCAATACGCAGTACAATTTAAAGTGCCAACGGAGCGGATTTCAAGATCACCCGATCTAACTTGGATGCCACTTCTTAAATATCAAAGACCAATATGAATCAATAGCAGGGCACGCCCATACCATATGCAAAAACTCTGCCACTGGATATTGGCATCTATGGCATTTTGCCTCCTTAATTAAACACATTTTATACAATGAGGCAGGAGAATAATATAAATGATGGGTAAGATTGAACTGAACCATAAGATTGTTTTCACAAAGCGAAGTCTCCTTCCCATTCTTATTCACATTATACATTTCTCCCGGCTTAGGCCCCATGCACACGATCGTATTACCGTGGACCGTACTGCGGTCCGCGGTTTTACGGACCCATTCGGTTGTATTGGCCGCGGATACCTTTCCATAGCGCTATGGATGGGTGTCCGTACCGGAGCACCGTGCCGGGAATTATGGAGCATGTCCTATTTTTCGTATTTTGTATGGGAGCACAGCCAAAAAATGCAGGCGGTCGTCAGCGGCCGACCGTGCCCGCAACCGTGGGCTATGATTACGGGCACGGCCGTGTGCATGGGGTCTAATTGGACCTAAATCCCTATTTCAACCACTTTGACTTGTGAAAACAGTGTTTTGTGAGTTATAAACATATAATTATTTGATAAATACTTGACAGAAGCCCTCGCTGCATTCATCTCAAGAATACATTCTAAAGCAAAGTACTTTTGAACTCTGAACAAAATTTTGTCCAGGGATTTAGTGCTAGCAGGCCGTAATTGATAATACCTATATCCAAATTTCTTAACCCATACGTGAATTGTAAATCCTCAAAAGGAATTATTTGTCCCTCTTTAAAAATATGTGACCTTCCCGTGTAATACCAATTCTTTCCCAAAAACTATACTCGGGAATTATCATACATTTTTATAATCATAGTTATTCCAAATCGGGGTAAAAGAAACTGCCCCTAATCCCAGACAACCTCTTGAAATCCGCCCAACTTTTAGTAAAGCACCATATACACGACCGTATATTTTATCCATAATTACGGACCCATTCTTTTCTATTGGCCACGGACCCCTTTCAGTATTTTTACGGATGGGTGTCCAAGCTGAAAAAATTATAGAACCTGTCCTATTCCTGTCCGTAATTACGGCACGGACTCTCCCATAGAAGCCTATGCGCGCTTCCGTAAATATGGACAGGTACGGATGTGCATCCGTAAACCGTCCGTATTTACGGAAGCGTTGCTATGCAACATGTTGGTGACAACATTTGCAGCCTCCCTCTTTTTTTACGGATCTGTATATACGGATCAAATATGGATGCAATACGGTCCGTATTTACCGACACCCTTCCGTATAAACGGCTAAGTTACGGATGACTACAGATCCGTATTTACAGACAATATTTCGGGATAGATGAAAATACAGTCGTGTGCATGGGGCCTAACCCTGCATCCATGGGAGGGTTAAGCCTCCCTCACTTACCTTTATCCATAAGTACTTCTGTTTGATCCTAACCCTTTTCCTGCCCCCAAATAAGATCATTGGGAATTACTTCTATCAGCTTAAAGACCCTTCTATTGATCCATACCCGACAAGATGAGGAACCATTTTCACAAGGGATATTCTATCGCTCCTCGAAAGGGGAGGTTTACTCCACATATGCACCTTAGCTCTAGTTTTTTAAATCAATGGCATAATATTTAAAGAGATATGATTTTCCAGATTACCATCTATGTTAATCTCCAGGTATTCAAAGTGATGTGGGGGACTCAAGACAGATCATTTTCCGGAAAAATCATTATCTATTGCATCCAATTGTAGCAGAATACATTTTCCCCAATTAATCGCTAATCCAGATGACGAACCAAATTGTATCACCTGAATGGCCCTCGGGACAGACCTCACTGCGTCGTTCAGGTATAATAAAACATAATTTGCATATAAAAGGATTTTGTCCCTCACCACTCCACAACCGAATCCAGAAATAGACTCATCCTCTCTTATTAGAATTGCCAAAAGTTCAATAAACATGGCGAACAAGAGCAGAGAAAGGGGACACCCCTGCCGAGTTCCTCTAAAGAGTGCAACAGAATGGGATAAGTCCCCACAGACACTGACTCTAGCAGTGGGAAAACTATACATCACCTTCACCACATCGATGAAATTACTTCCAATCACAAATTTTGCCACAACCCTCCAGAGAAAAACCCATTCCAATGCCCACGTGGTCTTGTGGGTAAAACTGCTGGTTACCTGCAAAACCTACTGGCCATTAACAATCAATTTAAGATCCGCGCCAAACAGCATGTCAGAGCTGTTTTCGGCCACCTGGCTGCAAGTTCCGTTTGTCCTTATCCTTAGGAGTACTTGGTCTCTACAGTTCTTGATCATTAATGGGGAAGAAAGGGAAGGAAGACCCTCACAGATAGACTTTGGAGAAGTTTTTGTTTTTATTTTTTTGAGTGGAGGTTTAGGAGATATGTTAGTTTTTTTTTCGCCTTGTTGACAAAGGCTGATGGTGATAAAGGCTGGAACTTGACATGTCGCCTCTATACCGGCTCTTCTTCCAGAGGCGCTTTTGATCTTCTTTTTATCCAGCAGATGTAGATGCTAAAAAGAAGAAAAATGAATATCAGTTATTTGATATCTGCTATTTACATGTAAACTCTGAATTCTACTATCCTGAACATAGGTGGAGTGTGTGCAGATGTCCCCTGGTGTGTTCTCTGTACTTCACCTGCTTATCAGTCTCCTGAAAATATCATCTCATCCCTATGTAGTGCATTGACTTCAGTAACTTTAATAGGTTCTGGCAAGTTTCTGCTTTCTTACTGGGTAAAACAGTGTTGCAGATTATACTATTCTACCCGTCAGGAGCAAAGGAAATCTGACGGGACAGAAGCTAACAAGCCAATTACTGGCTCTCATATGCCATACAATGTAGGTTTAATAAAATAAATAAATATATGCCAGTGTGAACAGAACATAAATCTTAAGAACGGCATCATATTTAAGTAGTAAAAGTACTGCATCTCCTGATCAATTATTCATGTAGACAACCTGACAAGATTTGTTCAGCTCAGCTACATGTACATAAGTAATGGTTGTTTTTTACATACCCTATGCCAGCAATTATCATGATGGTAACGATGGTGGGTACAGATATCGCTATGAAGACTTTACTGTTGATTTTTAATGTCTTCTGAAATACCGTCTCAGGCGCTGTGATGTCAAGCACGTCAGGCAGTGTGGGACGAGGCTGGTATACCGCTGTTGTTCTCGTTGATCCACTGAGAACTAAATAAAAAATAATTCATTTTATCAGTATCAAGGGAGGAAAGAAATTGCATTTTAGGTGATTTTAAGACAGAAATAATAATAAAGATATAATATATCAGGACATCACAATTATCTCTCCTCATTATAGTTCATAATAAACTCTTACCATAAAAATGTAGAATTATAAGGGACAGCACCGTCACTAGAGAACTATCTACAAAATACAGTGCGCTGGAGATGAAAGGATGAGCCAAGTGGCAAACTGCTACATCCAATATTCCTACCGGGGAAATCCATCCCTCATATATCAGCGTAGGCCGTCTATGTATTACATTTCCGCATAGTGGCGGTGATAATATGCACTTACCTCTCACATTATACACAAGGTGGCTGACTGGCACACCGGATTGCAGCATGGTGGTACACTGGTAAACACCGGACTCGTGCATCTGTACGCCCATGACTCTTAAAAAGCTGTCCTCGGTGACTTTTGGTTCATTTTCACCGGGCTGAAAAGATAATATGGACAATTGTTAGAACCTTCTATGTCTCAATTATTTATATCAATGTCATTATCACTGGGAGAGAAACAAACGCCTTGACTTGATGGCCGTATGTACAATGATATCAGGCACTTTCCTGGTTACTTTATCAAAAATCTCCCATTTTACCCTCATTCCCTTAGAAATATGTCAAATATTTACCATGATGAACACGTTTTTATAGGGCTCCTGCAGCCTGGCATGCCACATAAAGTTACAGTCTAGATATAGATCTTCGTCCTCTGTAACTTGCATAAATATTTCTAGACAAAAAGAAAGTGTTAGAGTGTTAGTTATGTATCTACTCGGCCCCTGCGCTGTACACTACATTGTAACTCACAGTCACTGATATTATTATACCATCTACTTACGTCCACAGTTTATCGTCTCGGCAATGTAAGCTTTTTGATTTTTGCATGGAGAGCAGAAAAGTCCAGTTTTCAAATCTGATAAAAGAAGAAAATTATCAAATATGAGTGTTTTATAAGATTTCTTTAGAATAAATATCATAATCATGTGTTGACGTGTATCCCCTGTCACATGGAGAAAACACAGGCTGCCACAAATGGCGCTCCTATTCTACTAGTGGCTCCTGCAGGATTATCATTGGACAGAATCACATCAATCTAAATTTCCTTCTGGTTCAGTAAATCAGATTTTCCGGCATGAACTATGGATTATTGGAAGTGTTCTGCATATTTACAGAGTGGACAGTGAGCGCTTTGTGTCCGGTGTTTATTACTAATTTAATATATGGATTTATATAAAGGAATAAAAGCCGCCACTTACCAGAGCATCCACTCTCGGTGCACACACAGCTGCATCTATCCATGTTTTCTGTGAAGAGAGGAAAGTATTTTACTACAACTCTCATCATCCAGGCAGGAGAAGATTGTCATTACAATGCCCCCAACCCAGTAACACATACAGTGAGTGTCTCCCTAAACAGTGCCAGCGACAGTGCCCTTTATATAGCGCTATGCAAAGTTGTCCCCATAGAGCACTGGTCACAATGACCCTCATAAAGTGTCGGCTGGTACTCAAAAACAATGTCAGTCACAGCCACCCTCCCCCCCCGTACATAGTGACAACCACAATAACCTCCCAAAATACAGCAGCCTCTGTTTACTTACTTCACGTTCTCTACAGTGCTGCCCGCTCTCATAGTTATATGTAAGTAACCAGTCAGCGGCCGCTTACATGTAACTTTTTTATCCTCTGCGGGGGGAGGTGTGCAGCGTCTATATAGTGCTGTCATCCATGTATAATAGAGGTGTTCTGACAACACCATAAATATATAATACACATATATTTTCCATACACATGAACGGTAAGTCACAATTCACACATATTATATTAACAATAATCCCAGTTCCTCTGGCCAATGAATAAAACTCATACTATACCTTGATTTTTTGGATGGCCCCCGGCGCAGACAACATTTTCCTCGTCACAGGTCTTACAATTGGTGTACGTTTGCACCATTATACCTGGGGAAATACACTTGTTTTAAAAACTTACAATGTTATAGAAAATATAAAAAATAAATAAAAAGTATAAGATGTACTTACCACAGCTGTCTTCACCTGAGAAATAAAGACAAAAAAGAACTTGTTACTTAATGTTGTCGTTGTCAGACTCATAAACATTGAACTTATAAATTTCCATTGAAATCTCTGAGCTGCCCCAGTAGAGTCCGGGTCCTATATAGAGCCCAGCAGCTCCTAGAACTGACATCCACAGCAGCCAATCAGATTCCTGCTGTCATGTGTCCAGTGTAGGGAAGAAAATAAAAGCTGTGATGTGATTGGTGGCTATGGGGAAGACCTGCAGTTTCTGCCTGCACCAGTATTTCTACATGAGGCGCAGGCGTCTAGTACAGTCACATGTAATAATGTTGCAGCATGTTATGGGGTAATAATATATCTAGAAGAACTCACCTTTTTTATTTGGGCATCTCCCTAAAAGTGAAAGAAATGCAAAATTACTAATTATAAAAAAAATGGCACTGAATGTGCAGCGTATAGTATAGGTTCACATATATACATTACAGAACTGCACAAAGTTCTCAATATTATATTTTTAGCAAATTTGCTCCCGTCTGTCAATAGAATGTCGACTGCTACACTGACAAGGAGAAGTAACAGAAAAAAAGCCACTTGTGACAATCTAAGAAACAGTCAGGTTTCTTACTATTTGAATTAGATACCTATCCTCTGCCAGGTCCGGTGGCGCACTTACCATAGACGCAGACCACGGCCACTGCTATGGTGCCCGAAGTTAGAAGGGAGCCCGACTATTAACTCCTTTGGCTTCCTGACATAGATTTGTATACCTTTCATTGAGTTTAATTGTATCTGGATAGATTTATATGCACTGAGCTCCCTCTAGTGGTGGCTGCAGACAGACAGTTTTATAATGCACAGTGTGAAGGGAAGCAGGGGATTTATCAATGTACATTTGTAAGTTGCCTGGTGTAAATATGAAAAATATGGTGTTCAGACTGAGCGTTATAGTCATGAAGTTTCTGTTTGCACAAGTAAAAGGTCCGACCTGACGTTTTTTAACTTAACTCAGATACGTCAACAGGGAGTGCACCCCAATCTGTTACACGCTGCATCGGGGAGAGACACTGGCACACCGCATCAGTATTACCAGAGCTCCCACTATATAGATCTGTCATCTCCGGGTGGATAAACTGGCATCACTAGCTAGACATGAATGTTTCACTTACTTTCCTGAGACTCCTGGGCTATCACCTTCAGCTTTTCTTTAAGTTGTTTAAATTGATGTATAATTATATGAAGAAGCTGGACATCTAGAATAAATGAAGAGAAATAATAATGGCAGCTAATTCCCCAATCTATTAGTCTGGGCCCCCAAAACAAAAGTCATTTTTATTTTACACTAATAAGAGAAGCAAAATGTAATATTTACCTTTAAAATCTATTGCCTCGATGATATCAACCGATTTTTTATACTCCGAAACTATGTCGGAAATAGCATAGTCATCTGGAATGGAAACACCAAAGATACAATCATTATCTATATATCATTATTCAAATTATAATAATAATAGTAATAATAATAATAGTTATAATGATAATAATAGTAATAATAATAGTTATAGTAATAATAATAATAGTAATAATAATAGTAATAATAATAATAGTAGTAATAATAATAGTAATAATAATAAAAATAGTAGTAATATAAATATTAATAATAGTAATAACAATAATAGTTCTAATGATAATAATAGTAATAGTAGTAATAATAATAATAGTAATAATAATAGTAATAATAGTTATAGTAGTAATAATAATAATAATAGTTATAATAATAATAATAGTAATAATAATAGTAATAATAATATTAATAATAGTTATAATAATAATAATAGTTATAATGATGATAATAGTAATAATAGTTATAGTAGTAATAATAATAATAATAGTAATAATAATAGTAATAATAGTTATAATAATAATAATAATAATAATAATACTTATAATAATAATAATAATAGTTATAATGATAATAATATTAATAATAGTTATAGTAGTAATAATAATAATAGTAATAATAATAGTTATAATAATAATAATAATAGTAATAACAATAATAGTAATAATAATAATAACAATAATAATGATAATAATAATAATTATAGTAATAATAATAATAATAATAGTAATAATAATAATAATAGTAATAACAATAATAATAATAATAGTAATAACAATAATAATAATAATAATAGTAATAACAATAATAATAATAATAATAGTAATAACAATAATAATAATAATAGTAGTAATAATAATAATAGTAATAATAATAATAATAGTAATAATAATAGTAATAATAATAATAATAATAATAATAGTAATAACAATAATAATAATAATAATAGTAATAATAGTAATACTAATAAGACAATTACCCAGCATCTCGACTTCATCCTCCAGGTAATTTAGGATTTCTTTTTCGGCAATTTTAGAAAACTGCCTGATGGTCACATAGGCCTCTGTGCTTTCATCCACTTGGCTTCTGATAAAAGTGTGATATTTTGCCATAGCCATTTTCCCTCTTGCGTCGCATTCGATGCAGCAGAGGGATCTTGTGATGAAGCAAGATGTTAGCAGAAGTAGAAGGCCAATCATGATCTGAACCAAACTTTTGGAAATAAATCGCTTCTAGTAGCCACTAGTCGCTATAAATCGCAAAATACAGAACTATGTCCCACGGAGAAGACAACAGCACTGATACATTTGACAACCTCAGGCACTGCCTTACCGGAAAATGTCTTTGTGACATCACTATGGAACCCGAGATGTCATAAGGAATATGCAAATTATCTCTGTGACCTATGAGTTATCAGAAAGACTAGGGAGAAAAATAGTATTATGACATCATCCCATGACATACGCAAATGATGCTCTGGACTCATGAGATATTAGAATTGAATAGTATGTTTACCTTTAACCCCTTAAGGACACGGCCAATTTTGGCCTTGAGGACCGAACTATTTTTTTAATATTTCCCTCTTTGTATCCCGGCGCTTATAACTTTTTCATTTTTTTGTCCGACATAGCTGTATGAGACTTTGATTTTTGCGGGACAAGTTGTACTTTATGTAGGTACCATTGTTTTGGTACATTTACATTATCGTTTAATTTCTATACATTTTTATTTTTGGCAAAAACGTAGAAAAAAAAAGCAGTTCCGCTGCAGTTTTCTTTATTTTGTTTTTACACCTTACACCAATCATCATAAATAACATTATACATTTATTGTACAGGTTGTTACGGACGTGGCGATACCAAATATGCGTATATTATTTCATGTCTTGGACACTTATATTTAAAAAAATGTATTTATTGTAAAAAATGTGTATTTTTGTGTTTTTTTTAAACAATTTTTTTTTATTAATTGAACTTTTGTTTTTTAATCCCATAAAGGGATTTTTCATTTTGATTATTGAACTTTAATGTACTGGCATATATCTACCTAAGTATGCCCTGACAACAGGAAATATGGTCAGACAGCCCGGGCGTCCTTCAATGGACCCTGGGCTGTCTGCCCATACCAGGTATAGCCATTGAACGCGTCACAGGGATTTCCTGTGATGCGATCAAAGGGGAGACCCCCTTCTCACTTTAGATTTGAATGCTGCTGCGATCAGCTTTGATCGCGGCATTCAAGGGGTTAACGGCAAAGAGAAGAGGTTTCTCTTCTCTCCGCCGGTAGAGCAGGGCTGCGGCTGTGTATTATAGAAATTACAGCTGCTGCCCAGCTCATCGTGGCGCGCGGACACTGGCTGTCACACAGGACGAGAATACTCATCCTAATGTGCCAAGTACCCGCCGCTCAGGACGATTATTCTTGACCTGTGTCAGCTACCAGTTAACCCCTTAAGGACTGAGACATTTCTATATTTTTCATTTTAGTTTTTCACTCTCCGCCTTCCAAGAGTCATAACTTTTTATTTTTCTGTTAATAGAGTGCAGTGAGGGCTTATTTTTTGCGGGGGGAGATGTCGTTTCTAATGCCACCATTTAAAGTACCATAGTACTGGGAAACGGAAAAAAATTCTTTGCTTGCTGAAATTGGCTTGGTGTTTTAGGCTACATGCACACGTTGAGTAATTTGGTGCAGAAAATCTGCATCAAAACCGCAGGTAAATGCAGGTAATTCTGCAGGTAAAAGCCGCACCTAACGCTTTTTGATGCGTTTTCAGGTGCAGTTTTTACATTTTGATGCAGAAATAGGTGCAGTTTTATGCTGCTGATTTTGGTGCGCTTTGTTTTTTAAACTAGTCAGATACAATTCCTAGGCCGAAACGCAGGATAAATTGACATAAGGTGGATTTTAAATTATGCACCGCTGGTCAATTTACTTGCAGAAAAAAATCTGTAACATGTAGGTGAGATTACTTGAAATCTCATTCACTTTGCTGGTACTGTATTACGCTGCGGATTTGCTGCAGGAAAATACGCTCGTAATACGCATCATGGGTATTTGGCCTTATAGTCCAGAGCTGCTTTCGTAAACGAATGACAAGATGGGCTTTATACATAACCACGGAATGATTTAAAAAGTTTGATATTGTATTGTATGACTATTGCAGTTCTTCTGTTTTACTAAGGGTTAACTGAATTGATGTCGAAGTAGGCTCCTTATTGGCTGCCTGTTTATTTAAGTGTTTACCCTATACTTACAATGCTGCGCACGCACTAAAGATCCAAGTGCATCGCCAGTTTACCGTCTGTGATCTACTCCAAGAATGCCTCAAATGAAATCAAGGTATAATATGAGTTTTATTCATTGGCCAGAGGAACTGGGATTATTGTTAATATAATATGTGTGAATTGTGACTTACCGTTCATGTGTATGGAAAATATATTTGTATTATATATTTATGGTGTTGTCAGAACACCTCTATTATACATGGATGACAGCACTATATAGACGCTGCACACCTCCCCCCGCAGAGGATAAAAAAGTTACATGTAAGCGGCCGCTGACTGGTTACTTACATATAACTATGAGAGCGGGCAGCACTGTAGAGAACGTGAAGTAAGTAAACAGAGGCTGCTGTATTTTGGGAGGTTATTGTGGTTGTCACTATGTACGGGGGGGGGGGGGGGGGGCTGTGACTGACATTGTTTTTGAGTACCAGCCGACACTTTATGAGGGTCATTGTGACCAGTGCTCTATGGGGACAACTTTGCATAGCGCTATATAAAGGGCACTGTCGCTGGCACTGTTTAGGGAGACACTCACTGTATGTGTTACTGGGTTGGGGGCATTGTAATGACAATCTTCTCCTGACTGGATGATGAGAGTTGTAGTAAAATACTTTCCTCTCTTCACAGAAAACATGGATAGATGCAGCTGTGTGTGCACCGAGAGTGGATGCTCTGGTAAGTGGCGGCTTTTATTCCTTTATATAAATCCATATATTAAATTAGTAATAAACACCGGACACAAAGCGCTCACTGTCCACTCTGTAAATATGCAGAACACTTCCAATAATCCATAGTTCATGCCGGAAAATCTGATTTACTGAACCAGAAGGAAATTTAGATTGATGTGATTCTGTCCAATGATAATCCTGCAGGAGCCACTAGTAGAATAGGAGCGCCATTTGTGGCAGCCTGTGTTTTCTCCATGTGACAGGGGATACACGTCAACACATGATTATGATATTTATTCTAAAGAAATCCTATAAAACACTCATATTTGATAATTTTCTTCTTTTATCAGATTTGAAAACTGGACTTTTCTGCTCTCCATGCAAAAATCAAAAAGCTTACATTGCCGAGACGATAAACTGTGGACGTAAGTAGATGGTATAATAATATCAGTGACTGTGAGTTACAATGTAGTGTACAGCGCAGGGGCCGAGTAGATACATAACTAACACTCTAACACTTTCTTTTTGTCTAGAAATATTTATGCAAGTTACAGAGGATGAAGATCTATATCTAGACTGTAACTTTATGTGGCATGCCAGGCTGCAGGAGCCCTATAAAAATGTGTTCATCATGGTAAATATTTGACATATTTCTAAGGGAATGAGGGTAAAATGGGAGATTTTTGATAAAGTAACCAGGAAAGTGCCTGATATCATTGTACATACGGCCATCAAGTCAAGGCGTTTGTTTCTCCCCCAGTGATAATGACGTTGATATAAATAATTGAGACATAGAAGGTTCTAACAATTGTCCATATTATCTTTTCAGCCCGGTGAAAATGAACCAAAAGTCACCGAGGACAGCTTTTTTTTTTTTTAAATAACCTTTTTATTGTCAGTTTTCACATTTTCTTACAAACATTTCACGTAAAAATGACATCATAAGTGCGCAGCACTCAACTGTCATTGAATTAACTTCGAATTAAATTCAACATAAAATATAAACATATCAACATGGCATAAGTGTCGATCTTCACATGGATCGAAAACATGATTTCCCAAACCCCGACACGACTTAGGTCATCAATGAGTATCTACTTGTCATTTATCCCCCAACTAGTTCAAAGTTGCAACCCCCTAAAGTGCCTGCCAAGAGCGGCGTGCAGTACCACTTTGTGTGCTGGAAAGGCTTAACAATTTCCGCTATTTCGGCTGCTGTACATTGCGATTCTATGAATATTTGCCACTTATCAAATAGCTTCTTGGTTCCCGTTTCCTTCCGCCTTTCCACCTCCACCCTCTCAAGAACTAATAACTGTTTCAGCCGCGACACAATCAGTTCTAACCCCGGCATGTCTGCTTCCAACCATTTACTCAGCAGGCATCTCAAGGCTACCAGTAAAATCGTGTGCACCAGCACGGGAGGTGATCTCACCCCTCGAGCACCCTCTTCCTCCGGCGGCCGCGCCTGATGGAATAGTAGCGCTTGAGGCGTCATTGGGAGGTTCGCTTTCCAATGATCCTCAATATATTTTTGCACCATCCCCCAAAATCGTTTCGTATGTACGCACCCCCACACTCCATGCCATAAATTCGTCAAAGGTGTATTGCATTTGGGGCAACTCGTAATACGGTCAGGGAAGGATTGTGAAGGCAAAATATTAAAGCCATATATAGCTGAATGCATCAATTTAAAATAGGTTTCCCTCCAGCTCTCGTTTATAACACTCTTCCGTACCGTCTCCCAACCTCCCAGTATGATCTCTCCTATACCTGGATCTTGGGTCCACCGTTCCCAGATTTTGAAAGTAATCCTTGATTGCGGATGAACAAAACCATCTCTCAGTGCTCTATACAACCCTGAAATGGTCGCCCGCCCAGTTGTTGGACCTATGACCTCATCTAGAGTGTGCGAGGTAGCTTCCTTACTCAAATCCCTGAGCCTGGAGGTACAAAATGCTCATACCTGAAGTATTTGTAAAAAATTGACCCTACCTTCTATAGGTCTGAGTTTAGTGGTGATTTCCTCCCCAGTTAGCCACCTCCTTTCCTCTATGTGCATAAGATCCCCTGCGTTGTCAATGCCTACCATCCCCCATGAGGCAAATCCGTCCCCCTTGCCTACTCCTGGTAAAAATTCTGGGTGCCTGCTCAACGGCATATGTTTCGATACCAGGTGAGGTAGCCCAAACTGCTTACGTACCACTTTCCAAGCTAGGACTGTATCTCTCAATACAATGGAGGTTTTGAGACGGCACGGAAGAGAAGCAACTCTACAATGTAACAAAGCTTTCAGGTTCCAGGGTGAGGCATACTCCCCCTCCAGATCTAAGTTGGAATAATTGCTCGTTTCGTGAAGCCAATCTACTACATGACGAAAAAGATAGGCCACGTTATAACCCCTGACATTCGGAAAGTTCACACCCCCTTCTTGTTTGCTCATCATGAGCTTGGTAAGTGCGATGCGAGGCCTTTTTCCTGCCCATATAAATTTAGTGAATGAGGCCGTCAGCTTAGAGACATCCACATGCTTCAATAAGAGAGGGATTGTTTGAAAGGGGTATAGCAATCTGGGGAAGCTAACCATCTTAATCAGGTGGCACCTTCCCAGGAGGGACAACGGCAATTGACCCCATCTAGTGAGTTCCGCTTGTATTTTTTTAAATAACGGGGGATAATTTAGGCCATACAGGGTGTCTGGCACCCTCCCTATTCTGATACCCAGATAAGTAATGCAGTGTTCGACCGGGGATATCCCACACCCCAAGGATTGCCAAAAGGTCTTAGGCAATGGCCTGCCCAACTCCAGCAGTTCGCTTTTAGCTAGGTTGACTTTATACCCCGAGCATTGCCCAAATTCCTGCAAAAATGGAAAATCGTCCTTAAATGCTCTTGAGGATTTGACATAAAAAGTATAACGTCATCAGCGAACAGGGCTAACTTCACTGCCCGAGACCCTACTTAAATGCCTCTGAACATATCCGATTCCTCCAGGAATCTAGCCATAGGTTCCAGTGCGAGATTGAATAACAGGGGCGACAGAGGACATCCCTGCCGTGTCCCTTTATGTAATTGGAAAGGATCCGACAGGAACCCTGAGGAGTGAACACGTGCCTGCGGGTTATTGTAGACACCCTTCAGGAAGACCCGGAAGTCTCCCTGAACGTTCATTTTGTCCAGCACCATCCCCAGCCATTCCCATTGTATGTTATCAAAGGCTTTCTCTGCGTCTAGCGCTAAAAGTGCCAAGCCTGGTACCTGGCTGGGGATCGTGCCTGACTGTTTCTAGCACCGTCAACACTTTGCGTAGATTCGTCACTGCTGCCCTGCCCTTCACAAATCCTACTTGGGATTTTCCCACCAGTGTGGGTAGATACATAGCCAGCCGATTGGCCAAAACTTTTGTCAGCAATTTCTGATCTTGGTCTATCAGTGAAATGGGACGGTACGACCCCGGGTCAAGAGGATTCTTCCCCTTCTTGGGTAACACCTTTATATGCGCTACTTTGGCCTCTGCTGGTAAAGCACCCGTCTTTAGTAAAATATTATAATATGCCACCAAGGTAGGGCTGATTTCTTCTCTCAGAGATTTAAAAAAACTCTCCTGTGAATCCATCCGGACCCGGGGCCTTTCCGTTAGATAAGGTCTTAATGGCGCTCCAAACTTCCTCTAATGTAATCTCTGCGCTCAAGTGATCGTTCTGCTCCTGAGTGAGCCCTGGCAGCTTCACCTTCTCCAAAAATTCCCTCCCTTTTTGGAGGTCTATGGGTGTTTCTGCGTAAAGGGCTTGGTAGTATTGACTTAATATAGTGTTGATTTTTTTTTGGGTCTGAGGTAGGAGTTCCATTGGATTCGTTAAGTGTTGAAATGTGTGACGGTGCATACCTCCCCTTCGCTAATCGCGCTAATAATTTGCCCGCTTTATTGCCGAAACGCATTAGATCGGCATCAAATTGGGACCGGTAAATACTCTCTCTTTTGTCTAACCACTGATCAAACTGTCGCTTAGCTTCCCTCCATTTCTCCCCCAATGACGGTGATGGAGAGTGTAGAAATGCTGTGTATGCACACCGTAGTCTGTCGCTCGCTGCCTTGTACCCTTCGGTCGTCTTGCGTTTAAGATTAGACATAAATTGCATAACTTTCCCTCTTATTACCACTTTGGCTGTACGCCAATACAATGACGGTTCCGAACGATGCGATACATTATCCCCATCAAATTCCATCCACCACCCCTTAAGCTTCTGTATAAAGCCCTCATCCTTTGCCAGAAAGGCGGGAAACCTCCTGATAAAATCCGTTCCTCTAGCTACTGTGTCGGCCAAGGTAATGGTAACCGGGGCATGGTCCGAAATAACTAGATCTTCAATCGCCGTGTCACGTAATCGTCGCGATAATGCGTCATTAACTAGCAAGTAATCAATACGCGACCATGACTGATGAACATGGGAGAAATGTGTGTATTCCCGCGCATCTGGGTGTAGACTCCTCCACGCATCTATTAGGGCCGTGTGTCTTAAAAAGTCGGGCAAGATCCTATCTCTATTTCTCTGCGAACTAGTCCCTGCGCTCCTATCTTCCCTTGAGGACCTTACAGTGTTAAGGTCTCCCCCTAGAATCAAAAACCTAGTGCGATCCTGCTGGAGTTGGGTTTCCAAATGACCAAAAAAACCTGTGTTAACCGTATTTGGGCCATACACATTATGAATACTGATAGTTTCCCCTGCATGTTCCATCACTAGATGGATCCAACGGCCCTCGTCATCCCGCTCCTGGGACACCAGCGTAAACGCAAAATTTTTATGTACCAAAATTATAACTCCCGCCTTACCCTCCCTTGCCGACGAGCCAAAAACCTGACCCACGCAGAATTTTTGCAAATACTTAAACTCTGGCTCGGTAAGGTGAGTTTCCTGTAATAGGGCCACATCTGGGTGTAATCGTTTCATGTGTCGCAAAAGTTTGGTCCGTTTCTGTGGGGATCTCAGCCCTTTAACGTTCCAAGAGATTATTTTCATGTTATTGGGCCGTGCATAAGATGAGCTAAAATGCCTAAAAGTCGTGATAGGTTCGGGGAGTCAGATCCGCCTTTTTCCAAGAGCCATGTATAAACATTAATAACATAACCAAAACCCGGCTTATAAACCAGAACCAAACTCCATGTCAAGGCCATCCGGCCCTTATCTAACAAAACCATAAAATCACCTACGGCAAGGGTTATCAGCCCCTTAATACCCACTGGTGTAAGTGACTTCACTTTTTTCTGTTGTGTCAAAACACGCCCCTCCCTCCCCCTCCCCCCCAGACCTGCATATATGTCTCCTTCATTGAGGAAGCAGCACCTGCCCTTGCCACCTCATTACCCCTTTGTCGCCTGTGCACACATTTATACATTCTTATACCATCGGTTTAACAACCTAGAGTCCATTTGGATTATATCATCACATATCCACATAAATCTTGTTTCGCCTCTAGGTTTCCCTGCCTCCTTTTCCCAGATCTCCTACCGAAACTTCCCCAAGTATGCCATCTGTGGCAGATATAACTAATCCCTTGCGTAGGGGAGGCATTGTATCATTCCCGGTCGATCCCGTCCACAAGGAAAAATCTCAGAACCTGATCTAACGCCCTCACTAATCTCCTGTAGCGAAAATGCAGGGAAATACCAAAAATGCATCCATTTCAACATTGTAACATTATAACATTAGGTCAGCTGTTGACCGGTACAAAGTGTCGTATAAGACCGCCAAATATCGCCCTCAAAACTTTAAAATTATCTGCAAACTTATCTGTAGCCGGTCGGAATCTGCAATTGGTCTACAGCGTCCACAAAATCATCATCGCATCAGCTTAAATATAATGGTGCTTAAAAGGACTTCGTCCGTCAATCAGGAGACGTAGATCGGGTGCGGTCCCACGTTCGCCTCTGCGGCTTCGGAGAGTCCCCTCCATTTCCGGATCGACACCCCCGGGATCTTCCTGGTGTGGGCATTAAAGCTTCTGCCCAGGTTCGCTCCATATCTAGTCGGTTCCGTTTGGCTTCTCTTGACTTGCGATTTGGACTGTATGCTGGACTGTGACGCTCCTCGTGCTGGGGTCTGTGCCTGCAAAGCTCTGTAAGTGCGTCCTCCGCTTCCTGTGGCGTGGTGAAAATCTTGTTCCGCCCGTTCTCCTGAAACACCCGTAAGATGGCTGGGTACTGCAGGTTAAAGCATATTTTCGCTTGGAACAGCGCGGTGCAGATCTTGCTGAAAGCCCGCCTTCGTTTTGGAACCTCCGCAGAGAAATCCTCGAAAAGTAGCACTTTCATGCCCATTATTTCCAAAGGACGCGATCTGCTGCGGAATGCTTTCATAAGTGCCACCTTATCATTGTAATCCAACAGCTTAAAGATTACTTGTCTGGGACGAAGCGAACTGTGGTCATCTGTTGCTGGGAGGTTTCTGGGGTCCGGCCCCACTCTGTGCGCCCTCTCCACCCGGCAGGGACGGGGAAGACCTAACGCTGCTGGCAATGTCCTCTCACATAATCGCTGCAAATCAGAAGATATCACCGCTTCTTTCAGCCCCACCAGTCGCAGGTTGCTCCTCCTGGAGCGGTT
Source organism: Rhinoderma darwinii (assembly GCF_050947455.1). NCBI lineage: Eukaryota > Metazoa > Chordata > Amphibia > Anura > Rhinodermatidae > Rhinoderma > Rhinoderma darwinii. The sequence continues at coordinate 38,488,158 of NC_134696.1, read as the reverse complement.
TTCCAGATCCTCCACCTTGTCCCCCAACTGCGTAGTAACAGACAGCACCCCTTTAAGTTTGGATTGCAGACGTTCATTTTCATCCTCCAGCAACGTCATACGCTGTTCTAATTCATCAGCTCTGGTAGTGACTTGTGCCAGCTCCGCATGCACGCGGTTTAGGGAATCTTGCACCGTTTTTTCCAGCGCCTTTTGCAGGTCTGGCGCTATCTGTTTGGCTACTTCACGGGCCAGGGCTACATAATCAATGGCTGCAGGATGAGAGGACATTATGTGTTCTGCTGGGCTTGAAAGCTGGGACTGAGGGTGCTGCAGCTCATCTTCCTGTGTGTATAGCAGGGGCGCAGTGGCGGGAAGCGCCGCCATCTTACCTCCCTTTTTCACGGCGCGGCTGAGTCTTCCATGGCTGACTTCTGCGCGCTTCTGAGGAGGTACCTGTCCATACAGGCACCACAGGGTATGTTTCCGTGTGCAGGGCTGGGGGCTTCACCGCTGATTGTCGTCGCCGAAGCGACTATTGCGAGCAAACAGGCTGGACGGGAGCGGGAGCTCAGTCACTCGCGTCCTGCATCGTCAGCGCCGGAACCGGAAGTCCGAGGACAGCTTTTTAAGAGTCATGGGCGTACAGATGCACAAGTCCGGTGTTTACCAGTGTACCACCATGCTGCAATCCGGTGTGCCAGTCAGCCACCTTGTGTATAATGTGAGAGGTAAGTGCATATTATCACCGCCACTATGCGGAACTGTAATACATAGACGGCCTACGCTGATATATGAGGGATGGATTTCCCCGGTAGGAATATTGGATGTAGCAGTTTGCCACTTGGCTCATCCTTTCATCTCCAGCGCACTGTATTTTGTAGATAGTTTTCTAGTGACGGTGCTGTCCCTTATAATTCTACATTTTTATGGTAAAAGTTTATTATGAACTATAATGAGGAGAGATAATTGTGATGTCCTGATATATTATATCTTTATTATTATTTCTGTCTTAAAATCACCTAAAATGCAATTTCTTTCCTCCCTTGATACTGATAAAATGAATTATTTTTTATTTAGTTCTCAGTGGATCAACGAGAACAACAGCGGTATACCAGCCTCGTCCCACACTGCCTGACGTGCTTGACATCACAGCGCCTGAGACGGTATTTCAGAAGACATTAAAAATCAACAGTAAAGTCTTCATAGCGATATCTGTACCCACCATCGTTACCATCATGATAATTGCTGGCATAGGGTATGTAAAAAACAACCATTACTTATGTACATGTAGCTGAGCTGAACAAATCTTGTCAGGTTGTCTACATGAATAATTGATCAGGAGATGCAGTACTTTTACTACTTAAATATGATGCCGTTCTTAAGATTTAGGTTCTGTTCACACTGGCATATATTTATTTATTTATTTTTATTTTTAAAACCTACATTGTATGGCATATCAGAGCCAGTAATTGGCTTGTCAGCTTCTGTCCCGTCAGATTTCCTTTGCTCCTGACAGGTAGAATAGTATAATCTGCAACACTGTTTTACCAGTAAGAAAACAGAAACTTGACAGAACCTATTAAAGTTACTGAAGTCAATGCACTACATAGGGATGAGATGATATTTTCAGGAGACTGATGAGCAGGTGAAGTACAGAGAACACACCAGGGGACATCTGCACACACTCCACCTATGTTCAGGATAGTAGAATTCAGAGTTCACATGTAAATAGCAGATATCGAATAACTGATATTAATTATTCTTCTTTTTAGCATCTACATCTGCAGGATTAAAAAGGAAATCAAAAGCGCCTCTGAAAGAAGAGCCGGTATAGAGGCGACATGTCAAGTTCCAGCCTTTATCACCATCAGCCTTTGTCATCAAGGCAAAAAAAATACTCAAATATCTCCTAAACCTCCACTCAAAAAAATAAAAACAAAAACTTCTCCAAAGTCTATCTGTGAGGGTCTTCCTTCACTTTCTTCCCCATCCCCACCCTAATAAAAAAGTATAAAAATTGACTGCAGAATTTTCATGATTTCCACTCATACCAATAAGAGCCCATAATGATCAAGAACTGTAGAGACCAAGTACTCCTAAGGATAAGGACAAACGGAACTTGCAGCCAGGCGGCCGAAAACAGCTCTGACATGCTGTTTGGCGCGGATCTTAAATTGATTGTTAATGGCCAGTAGGTTTTGCAGGTAAACAGCAGTTTTACCCACAAGTCCACGTGGGCATTGGAGTGAATTTTTCTCTGGAGGGTTGTGGCAAAATTTGTGATTGGAAGTAATTTCATCGATGTGGTGAATGTGATGTATAGTTTTCCCACTGCTATAGTCAGTGTCTGTGGGGACTTATCCCATTCTGTTGCACTCTTTAGAGGAACTCGGCAGGGGTGTCCCCTTTCTCTGCTCTTGTTCGCCATGTTTATTGAACTTTTGGCAATTCTAATAAGAGAGGATGAGTCTATTTCTGGGTTCGGTTGTGGAGTGGTGAGGGACAAAATCCTTTTATATGCAAATTATGTTTTATTATACCTGAACGACGCAGTGAGGTCTGTCCCGAGGGCCATTCAGGTGATACAATTTGGTTCATTATCTGGATTAGCGATTAATTGGGGAAATTTTATTCTGCTACCATTGGATGCAATAGATAATGATTTTTCCGGAAAATGATCTGTCTTGAGTCCCCCACATCACTTTGAATACCTGGAGATTAACATAGATGGTAATCTGGAAAATCATATCTCTTTAAATATTATGCCATTGATTTAAAAAACTAGAGCTAAGGTGCATATGTGCAGTAAACCTCCCCTTTCGAGGAGCGATAGAATATCCCTTGTGAAAATGGTTCCTCATCTTGTCGGGTATGGATCAATAGAAGGGTCTTTAAGCTGATAGAAGTAATTCCCAATGATCTTATTTGGGGGCAGGAAAAGGGTTAGGATCAAACAGAAGTACTTATGGATAAAGGTAAGTGAGGGAGGCTTAACCCTCCCATGGATGCAGGGTTAGGCCCCATGCACACGACTGTATTTTCATCTATCCCGAAATATTGTCTGTAAATACGGATCTGTAGTCATCTGTAACTTAGCCGTATATACGGAAGGGTGTAAATACGGACCGTATTGCATCCGTATTTGATCCGTATATACAGATCCGTAAAAAAAGAGGGAGGCTGCAAATGTTGTCCCCAACATGTTGCATAGCAACGCTTCCGTAAATACGGACGGTTTACGGATGCACATCCGTAGCTGTCCGTTTTTACGGAAGCGCGCATAGGCTTCTATGGGAGAGTCCGTGCCGTAATTACGGACAGGAATAGGACAGGTTCTATCATTTTTTCAGCTTGGACACCCATCCGTAAAAATACTGAAAGGGGTCCGTGGCCAATAGAAAAGAATGGGTCCGTAATTATGGATAACATATACGGTCGTGTGTATGGTGCATTACTAAAAGTTGGGCGGATTTCAAGAGGTTGTCTGGGATTAGGGGCATTTTCTTTTACCCAGATTTGTAATAACTGTGATTATAAAAATGTATGATAATTCCCGAGTATAGTTTTTGGGAAAGAATTGGTATTACACGGGAAGGTCACATATTTTTAAAGAGGGACAAATAATTCCTTTTGAGGATTTACAATTCATGTATGGGGTAAATAAGAAATTTGGATATAGGTATTATCAATTATGGCCTGCTAGCACTAAATCCCTGGACAAAATTTTGTTCAGAGTTCAAAAGTACTTTGCTTTAGAATGTATTCTTGAGATGAATGCAGCGAGGGCTTCTGTCAAGTATTTATCAAATAATTATATGTTTATAACTCACAAAACACTGTTTTCACAAGTGTAACGGGGCAGCCCTCCGGATCGCTGTCTCCTGGGGTAGACAGGCACTTTTGGCACAGTAAGAACAGACTACAGTCCAGTCACAGTGTGGTACTACTGGCCTCAGCCAGTATTATTAGGTAAAATGCCGTAGCAGAAAACGAATACATAAAGTAAATCCTAGGCCGTCTGGCCACTAACTAAACATGCAGTTCCTAACTACAGAGAGCGGAGGCTAAAGCTCCAACTCCCAAACACAACACATTTGCTTTACTCACATCCAGCTTTCCCAGGAGCAGAGAGAGAGACTGTGAACTCTGCCTCTGTATTCCAACAACCAGGCCCTTTTACACAGGTTTTCCAGAAAACCCTTGAGCAAGGAAAACACATTTTCCTTCTATCTCAATTCCCTGGCTGTTTTAAAATGTATATGACAGGAACCTGGGTGAGATGTACACTCCGTCCACTACTTTTCCCATGGTCCTGTCACACAAGTCAAAGTGGTTGAAATAGGGAATTAGGTCCAATTAGGCCCCATGCACACGAACGTGCCCGTAATCATAGCCCACGGTTGCGGGTACGGTCGGCCGCTGACGACCGCCCGCATTTTTTGGCTGTGCTCCCATACAAAATACGAAAAATAGGACATGCTCCATAATTCCCGGCACGGTGCTCCGGCACGGACACCCATCCATAGTGCTACGGAAAGGTATCCGCGTCCAAAAGGACTGAATGGGTCCGTAAAACCGCGGACCGAAGTACGGTCCACGGTAATACGGTCGTGTGCATGGGGCCTAAGTCAGGAAAAATGTATAATGTGAATAAGAATGGGAAGGAGACTTCGCTTTGTGAAAACAATCTTATGGTTCAGTTCAATCTTACCCATCAATTATATTATTCTCCTGCCTCACTGTATAAAATGGGTTTAATTAAGGAGGTAAAATGCCATAGATGCCAATATCCAGTGGCAGAGTTTTTGCATATGGTATGGGCGTGCCCTGCTATTGATTCATATTGGTCTTTGATATTTAAGAAGTGGCATCCAAGTTAGATCGGGTGATCTTGAAATCCGCTCCGTTGGCACTTTAAATTGTACTGCGTATTGCAAATGCAAATACATCTCATTTTGAGAGTTTTACTGCTCGCTAAAAAAGTTATTGCAAGGAAATGGATGGCAGAGACTCGCCCCTCTTTTCAGGAATGGAAAAACATTGTTCTTAAAATCAAGATGTATGAGAATATAAGAGCTAAAAAGCAGAACCAACTATGTAAATAAGAGGAACTTTTGGGTGTCTGGAATAGATGTAAAGTGTAGGGATTTATTTATTTTTTTGTTCCTTGGATCTGGCGGGTGGGTGGTTTGGGTTGGGAATCTGTAGGGTATTGTGTGGAATATTATTTAGTATTACTCTCCAATGTGTTTGTATCACAATAATTTACCTAATAAAAATAAAATATAAAAAAAACAATCAACATGTCGGGACTCTTAGGTCAAGATAACACATTGTTTTGATGTAGGTTTTGTGGCAGTTTTTGGCTCCGTTTCATGAGTCAAACACCGTAGTGGACACAAAAGAAAGGAGATGCTGATATCAGTCTTTTCTTTAGGCCGGATTTACACGAGCGTGTGCGTTTTGCACGCGCAAAAAACACAGCGTTTTGCACGCGCAAAAGGCACTTAACAGCTCCGTGTGTCATCACCATATGATGCGTGGCTGCGTGATTTTCGCGCAGCCGCCATCATTATGACACTCTGTTTGTATGTTTGTAAATAGAAAAGCACGTGGTGCTTTTCTGTTTTCATTCATACTTTTTACTGCTCTTGCGCGAATCACGCGTGTCACACAGAAGTGCTTCCGTGTGCTGCGCGTGATTTTCACGCACCCATTGATTTCCATGGGTGCGTGATGTGCGAGAAACACACAAATATAGGACATGTCGTGAGTTTTACGCAGCGGACACACGCTGCGTGAAACTCACGGACAGTCTGCATGGCCCCATAGACTAACATAGGTCCGTGCGAGGCGAGTGAAAACCACGTGCATTGCACGGACGTATATCACGTTCGTCTACATAAGCCCTTATACCTTTACTTCTTTTTGAATGCACTTTTGGCTTTGGCTCAAGAAACAGAGCAAAACACTGCACCAAAAACTGCATCAAAACTGTGTGTGTGATCCAGACTTCACAAAGCAAATTTCATTGCCATTTAGACTGGGAGTCTCTTACGCTGTGGAATCGGCCTCAACATCCATATCAAAATCCACCATGAAATTTACATATGTTACATGCGGATTTTGGGGCAGAAGTTACTAATATTGCAATGAATGAAATCCGTGGTGAAAAACGCAGCATTTCTGCAACAAATAGGGCATGCTGCAGATTTAAGAATCCACAGCCAGCCTAGAATTTGATGCATATTTTTTACACTGATTTAATTGGGTTTGTTAAAACCACATTTATCTGCATTGTGCTGTACTTTGTTAAAGAATTACAGTGTAGATTCCACGAGTGAAATTCTGCATCAAGAACAGGATGTGTGAATCCATCCTTATTCTTAAGAATTCAAACTACAAACACTGGAGAAGTAAAGTCTCCTACACGCACTATTCCTTTAGGTTAATTCCACAAGGGTCGGATATGCTGCGGATTATTTCAGCAGCGACTTTGCAGCGGTAATCCGTAGAAAAAATTCACAAAGCCATTACCTGTGGATTTAACATTACCTGGGGTTGTCTGGAAATTGGGTGATTTTTCAAACAGATGCCTATCCACAGGACCCCAGACCGCGCAAAACTGCTGTTCCTGCTGCCTCCGGCACCGAAAGTTGTGCAGTGGTCGATGCCGGAAGTTTTATCGTTGGCCTAAGTAACAAATAGCATATGTCTCCAATGAGCTTAAACTAAAGTTTGGGACTGAAGTGTGTTTTGAAATTCTCGCCAAGGTTTCCACAAATTCAAATATTTGATGTGGTTACCAAATTCCCAGTTTGCCAAATCTTCCATTCTCAAAAGTTGGTGTACTCTATCTATCCATTGTGCTATAGTTGGGGGGTCTGTAAATCTCCATTTAAGAGTTATTAACAATTTTGCTGCTGAGAGTAGAATAGTAAGTAGGTTATATTTAGAGGGTTGAAACTGCTGCCTGGGGAGCCACAGCAAAATCAATTCAAGGGACATCACCATATCAATCCCACATATTTGAGTAATGTGTTGTCGAACCATGCTCCAAAAATGTTGAATTAATTTGCAGTGGTACCAGATATGTGAGATAGTGCCTATACCCTTACCACATCTCCAACAGACTTCATCAAGCCAGAAAACCATCAATTTCAACTAGTTAAAGTTTTATGAGTTTTCTTCTATTTTTATACATCTTGAAAATACATGAGAATGGGAAAGGATTTTAGTGATCTTAGATTGCGTTAATTGGCTTTTAAGTTCTTTTTCCCATGAGGCCAGATAATTGGGTTTAGATGGGGCAGACCGAGACATCAACCCAGTATACAATTTAGAAAGCAGTCCTTTTGGCAGCCTCGGTAATAGCAAGTAATTTTCCAGCCAGCCAGTGTCTCGAAGTGGAGAAACCAATAGTTAAAGGATCTTTCATGTAAGAAAGTAGTAGCCTGTAAGTGAGGACTTTGTAGTATTGAAATCAAGGTAGGAATTTGAATTTTATCTTTGAGATGAGGGGCAATATATACCACTTGTAGATTGGACCAGGGAAATGTTAAGGACATGGGTTTCTTATTAGCATAAGCTCATAGGCATCAGCGGGGAAGGACCATTGTGCAGCAAATTATAGGAAAGATATTCCTGATAGACTGCAATAGTACCCTACATAGTTAGACTGTGAATCTCGTTGTCATGAAGAGTGCTCGGACCCACTGGGCTGTACCGCTTAACGGTATGGCAGCTGGCAAACAGGACACAGGTCAAAGTCTATAGTTCGTATGGGTGTACCAGTGGTAGCTTCAGACAGTAGCAAGACAGGCTCGGAGGGGACTAGGCAGCAGGAAGGCACCAAGCATAGTGAAGCAGGACAGGCATGGTACTCTGCGCAGCACGACTCCAACTCAATACGGCAGTTGGACCAGGATAACACGGGATACAGGTTACAGGTAGCAGGAGCGGGGAACACTGGGAACTGGAGATACTTAGTGGACCATTTGAACAAACAAACTTAGGTAACAACAACAAAGCTCAGGCAATGTAGGGAGGAGCAGAGCCCTTCTTATAGTCCAGGGTGATCGGGGAGCAATCAGCTCAAACTCACACATGTGTGCGCTCTGGCTCCTTAAGGCTTGACTGAGCTCGCGACCGCACCCTAGTGGTCACTATTGAACAGGACGGCCGCATGTGCAGACATCTCTGGAGAGAAGGGCGTCGACAGGATGGGAGGAGTTCGTGGTCAGCAACCACGGACGTTACACTCGTTCTGTGGCTTAATACTCGACCACAATTAGAGAAGTAATCTTCTCCCAGCATATGCCTCTCAATATGAAGGTGTGGTGCCTCATCCTGAGTGCGTACTAAAGAAAGCCATCTAGCGGGGTGGTTTGCTCTATAATAAGTCAATATGTCTGGCATGGCGCATCCACCTTGTAATTTATTCTGTTTCAGCTGCGAAAAGGATATTGTAGCTCGTTTATTGTTCCAAACAAATTGGGTGAAAATGCTATTTATGTGTATAAAAAGGCTCTGTGGTAATTTAATAGGGATAGTTGACAAGGTATATAGTATTTGTGGCAAAATATATGTATTAAGTAAGTTATTTCGTCCTAACCAAGATACATAAGGTATTTTTAACTGCGAGAGTTGTGTAGAGATTTTATGTAAGAGAGGTTTATAATTATATAAATATAGCTTCCTAGGGTCCGGAGGGATATTTATTCCTACGTATTTAATTGTCGTTGGTGGCCATTTCAAAGGTGCCAACAATTTAAGTTAATCAATGGTTCTCTTGGGAACCGTAATATTGAGTGCCTCCGATTTTTCAAGATTCACTTTAAAATTAGATATACTCCCAAATTCTCTGAATATTTTGCTCAGGAGAGATGAGGCTTGGCAGCAGTCTATCTATACGATGTGCTAAAAGTTTCGCCCATCATTTGACATCTGCATTTAATAGGGATATGGGTCTATAACTACCACATTTCATGGGATCCTTTCCCCCCTTATGGAGTATAGTGATGTATGCTTCCATCATTTGTCTTGGTAGATGGTTCCCTTTCAAAAGAGAATTGCATAATGACTCAAAATAGGGTAATAGGACATCAGAAAAGGCTTTATAATAGGAGATAGGAAGTCCATCAGGACCTGGGCTTTTACCACTAGGAATAGTTAATAAGACTGCAGAGATCTCTTCTGCTGTGAAGGGAGCTAACAAGGATTCACGGTCAGCCATCGATAGGCGGGGTAGATCGATGGAGCCCAGAAATATTGACATACATTGTTCTTTTTTCGATATATTAGGTCCTGACATCATGGTGTCCAAATTGTATAAAGATGTATAAAATCTATGAAATTCCTGCGCTATATCAGATGTATCTATAACCACTGTATTCGATTCTATCTGAGATATAAACTTTTTGTTTTTTGACAAATGTTGACATAATTTTAGAGCCCTAGTCTCCGTGAGCATGATATTTGTATTTGCATCTCTGAAGTGCCTTCACTGCCTTGACGTTCAGGAGATCCTTCAACTAGTTTCTGAGTCTCTGAAATTAGATTTTTTTACTCAGATTTTCCAAAACTGAAATTTGATTAAGAACAGTCCATCTGCCTCGTTCTAGCTTTTTTTTATTCTATCACCTAAGGAGATCAGGACACCCCTCATGTAGGATTTATGTGCTTCCCAGATAATAGGTATCGAGGTGTCCGGAACGTCATTAAAGCGAAAGTATTCCTTAAGTTGTTCTCTTAGAAAAGATACATATGTGGGGTCAACCAGTAGAGCGTCATTGAGCGACCAAGACTAGCTCCTGCTAGGGAGGGAAGGAATCTATAAGGTAATAGAGACAGCTGCATGGTCAGAAACAGTTATCGGGCCAATATCAGCAGCTATAATACCCGATATGTGCCTTTCTGGGATAAAAATCTTATCTAAACAGTGATAGGTACCGTGAATATGGGAGAAGTAGGAGTAATCTTTTTCGTCAGGATGGAGTAATCTCCAAGTGTCAATAAGGTGTGAGCTGGCCAAGGCCTTATTTATTTCAATGAGACAGTTTGGGTGATTTAGCGGTAGTGTTAAGATGAGGGTCTAAGATACAATTCAGATCTCCTCCCACGATTTTTAGTCCTTCTGCGAACATTTGGAGTTCGTCTATAGTGGAACCCAGCCAAAGGCTTTGGTTTACATTTGGAGCATACAGGTAAGCCAGAGTCACCAGGGTATTACCTATCTTACCTTTTACAAAAACGAACTTCGCGTTAGGATCTGCCTGGTGCGCCATCACAGTAAATGGGATTCGCTTGTTAATGCCTATGCTAGCACCTCTAGACGCTGATGAATGTGTGCTATGAAACCAAAGGGGGAAAAGAGAACAGGATAAATCAGGTACATGTAAGTGTCTGACGTGGGTTTCCTGTAAAAACATAATCTCAGCCTGTGCTTTTTGCAAAATACTGAATACCTGACTCCGTTTTTGCGGAGTGTTAAGGCCCGTAGCATTAAGGGAAACAATTTTTATCGTCGCTATCACCATAGAAATGGGGTAGAAAATAGAAATGTATAATAGTAGTCATTATACTGCTGGGAAAGTATAGCAATACCTCATAAAGAGCGTCTGTCACAGTGTCGAACAGAACGTGACATGTGCTAGGGAAGTGTAGAACACAATAGTCAAAGTAAATAGAAAAGAAGTGCATGTGTCAGTTTGCAGTGAGATGAGTGAGACAGGAGAACAAATGCATTCTCAAATAATATATATGTGACTAGCATTTTCACAAGAACAAATGAGCAATCTTGGTCTATAAAGATTGAGTTAAATGCAAGAAGAACAACAAGTATCATATACCAAAGAAACTTGTAAAACATTATAGCGCTAAAACAATGTGTAAATCGGTTGCAAACTCACATGACCTCTCAGTTCAAGTTTTATTTTCTTCAAAATCACAGTCCATCAGCAATTAATGTAATGAATCCAGAGTTCTGAACGGATTTTCAGGTCACTGAAGAGGAGGCTTGTACCACCAGTCTGTGTTTTGGAGATTTCCCTTTAGTAGTAGTAGTACATTCAGCCTGTTGAGGCAGAACCGGAAAAGGGGCTTGTAGATGTATTGGAAGCCAAGAGGGTATATCCAATGGCGGAATATGTAACCGCTGCCAAATCTTATCCAGGTTGTTTTGGATGTCTGACAACAATTTGCTTACCCTCACACATGGCGGATAAGCCAAATGGGGATAGTCAGCAAAATTATACTTTCTTTTCCAGCAGCATATCTGTTAATGGTTTTAGTAGTCTCCACTTGGCTAACGTGCTAGGTGCCACATCTTGGAAGAAAATAACTTTAGCTCCTTGAAAGAGTATATCAGGAATCTCTCTAGCCTTTTGTAGTAGCGCTGCAGTGTCTACGTAACTGAGTAGGCCACAAATCACATCTCTTTGTGGATCCGGTGTCACAGGTTTAGGACGTAAGGCTCTATGAATTCTTTCAATAATGATTTTTCCTGCTCTTTCTCCTCCCAGAAGGTAAGAGAATATTGTCAGAGCTGTAGTTAGTAAGTCATCTGGAGCAGTGCTTTCAGGTAGGCCCCGTAGATGAATGTTTTTCCTGCGGCTGCAATTTTCCTGATCCTCTATCATAAGAAGAGCGTTGTTTATGTAGTCTTGTTAAGCTAAGATATTATTGTTTGAGCAATTCTACTATGCGACAGAATCGAAGATTGCGTAGCTTCCAGAGTTTCAACTATATGCCCTATATGTTTCAACTCAGCTTTAATATCTGAGAGTTCTTTTAGAACTGGTGATAGGGCTTGTGTTAAGCATTTTTTTAGAAAAGATTTGTTGAGTTGACAGGTGTTAGTGTCTGACGTTTGGTCCGAAGCACAACTTTCACCATCAGAGTCCTCCTCTGGATCTAGCTCAGGCAGTCCCTCCGGAATGTGTTTAAGTTGGCATGCTGGCGAGGCCGCTAGTTTCTTTCTCAAGAATTTGTCTAAATCCTGCTGGTTTTTATGGCGTTTAGGTGTGTCCAGAGTCTCCTTGACTCTGTCTTTAGATGATTTGACCATTTTAAGGCAATATAATGTTCAGGCAATTGAGAGTACAGATGTCCCGTAAAAATGGAAGTCTATTAGAACATGACCACTCAAGACACACAAGTCAGATGTGTGCTCATAAACTAGTCAGATGGGTGCAAGTGTCTCGTCTTTTATTTGAGGCAGTGCAAAATTGAAGATATATGCTGAACAGATAAGTCCAGATAAAAATTAGGGCAAGGCCGTGTAAGGTTTAAAGATGAGCCAAAAGACTTCAATCAGGGTAGAAACAAACACAGTGCGGGATATTGTGGCCCTTACTCAGAAGCTTGAGAATACTGAGTCTTGGAAGATGGCTATATCCCTGGAGCTCTGATGCTCACAAGATGGCGGATGAGTCTGCAGGTGCTCCGAGTCAGTCAGCACTAATGTTGAAGGTAACCTGCGGTGTGACTGGTTTACATTGGTCTCGGGAAATCGTCCTGTACTTTTCCGGCAGAGAACACAAGCCAGGCAGCAGCGCCAAGTCGCACACTCCATGCCAGTGGGAAAATTGAGGCCGCGGTCTCACGCTGCCTATAGGCCTCAAACCGTCCTTGTGACCGGGCCGGTCAAATTTGTGCACCGATGTCTCACTGTTCTCAGCCGACTCCCGGGAGTGTTATAATACTGGTGAACACGCCTAGTGAACGCTATATGTGGCAGATTCCTCCAGATTCTGCAGTGCTTTCTCGCAGCTCCTCTAAAACACGTCCGGTCGTCTCAGCGTTCAGGCCACGCCCCCCCCATACAGGTTTAACACACAGGAAACATTTTTGGAAATAGTTTTTTAGTTATCTGCGTCACATCAACCTTCAGGAGTGTGCAGTTGGCTTGACATTTCCTATGCATCCTTAGCAGTAGCGTAGCTAGCGAGGGGGGGGGGCAGGGGTGCAGTTGCCCCGGGCCCACTGAGAGGTTGGGGCCCAGAACCATTCCCTCAGTTGTGGTGTATCCTGGGTTCAACTGTATCTGCGTCCTCAGGACACAAATACAGTTAAATCCAATGCTAGAGCAGGGAGCTGACGGCTCCTTGCTCCAGTGTTCACAGTGTAATGCCAGATCCTGCTGTGAGTAGCTCGACGCAGACAGGCGCGATGTAGTGATGTCATTTGCGCCTGTCTGCGCAGAGCCACACACTGCACAGAGCAGAGGGATCTCCTCCGCTGGTTGCGGGAACGGGGATAGGTAAATGTTTATTTTTTATTTTTTTTTATGAGGCACTATGGGGCATTATACTGTGTTGTGGCAGCTAAGTGGGCATTATACTGGGTATGGGGGGGCCTCAATAGGGAAATACACTGTATGGTGGCAGCTTTGGGAGCATTAAACTGTATGGGGGAAGCTATGGGGTATTATACTGTATGAGGGCAGCTATGGGGCATTATACTGTATGGGGCAGCTATGGGGGCATTATACGGTATGGGGCAGCTAAGGGGCATTATGCTGTACGGGGTAGCTATGGGGTATTATACTATATGAGGCAGCTATGGGGGATTATACTGTATGTCACCAAGTATGGGGCATTATACTGTATGTGGGCAGCTATGGGGCATTATACTGTGTGGTGGCAGCTATGGGGAGCATTATACTGTGTGGAAGGCACTATGAGGGCATTATACTGTGTAGGGGCAGCTACAGGGGCATTATACTGTATGTGGGTAGCTATGGATCAATATACTGTACGTGGGCAACTATAGGGCATTATACTGTGTGGGAGGCACTATATGGGCATTATTCTTTGTATAGACAGCTATAAGGGCATTATACTGTGTGGGGACAGCTATAGGGGCATTTTACTGTTTGGGGACAGCTATAGGGACATTATTTTGTGTGGAGGGCAGCTATGGGTGCATTATTCTGTGTGAGGAGGCACTATAGGGGCATTATACTGTGTGGGGGCAGCTATAAGGGCATTGTACTGTGTGGGGGCCACTAAGGGGTCATTATACTATGGGGGGCACTAAGAGGTCAGTATTCTATGTGGGGGCAACTATGGGAGCATTATTCTGTGTGGAGGCAACCATACGGTTATTATGCTGTTTGGGGGCAGCTATAGGGGCATTATACTATGTGGAGGCCACTAAGGGGTCATTATGCTGTGTGGGGGGCCGACTGAGTTGATGCCCACTCAGATGTGTTTCACCCCCTCTGTGCTAAACCCCTAGCTACACCTCTGATCTGGTGATAGGTCATAGGTACATGTAAGAGGATTACATTGGTGAGGCTGTGAGCTTAGACCATTACTGATTTTCAGAATAAAATGGTTCTATGGAGCACATAACCCATTTGGCACTACGCAGAGCTTTTTATTACTGTCAATGGCAGTGTGCTTACAATGTTGTGTCCGATTTTCAGTTACAGAAATCTATGAGCGGTACTAAAGATCGTTCATTCTGGAATAGCCAGAAGGTTGAGAGAGTTGGAAAGGAATAAGTCATGAATAAATGTGAGTTTGTTGCACACGGACAGAGAATTCCAGAACGAATAGTTAAAAAAGACAGGAGAAGACATACAAGGAATGGTAAGAAGATTAGCAGGGTTTCTATGTGTGGCAGGTAGGGTGTTGAGCTTAGCAGAAGAAAAGGGAGGACCAGGGTTAGGAGAGATGTCCCATGCAGCTAATGCCTTTCCTCGTGAAAATTAGGAACAGCAGTCGTGTCTGATTGCTCACTTTTACAACAAATTTGGGATTTGTTCTGCTCAGTGGAGAATGCAACGTCTACTATTTTTAGTTGTTGGTTCTTTCAAAATTATGTTGTGTTTATATTAGGATGGCAGACATATGAATCTGGTTTTTGTTGCAACAGTCTATCTATTAGGATGTCCCCAATGAATGGCATGGATTATACAAGATGCAGCAGAGATGATTTGCCATGCTGGTACTATGGCATCCTTTATCTGCAGCTAAAATATTACCACATCTACCCTGTTAGCCTTTAACTAATGGTCTCTATTGAGTCTGCCTGCTCTATTACCTGAATGCACCTCACTATAAGGGTATGTTCACACGCGGTGACCAAAAACTTCTGAAAATATGGAGCTGTTTTCAGGCGAAAACAGCTCCTCATTTTCAGACGTTTTTGTAGCAACTCGCGTTTTTGCGGCGTATTTTACGGCCATTTTTGGAGCTGTTTTTCAACGCCTCCAAAAACATCCCAAGAAGTGACATGCACTACTTTTTAAGCGCCGTATTTTGACAGCGACGTGTAAACTTAAAGAGGCTCTGTCACCATATTATAAGTGCCCTATCTCCTACATAAGGAGATCGGCGCTATAATGTAGGTGACAGCAGTGCTTTTTATTTTTAAAAAAATGATCTGTTTTCACCACTTTATTAGCGATTTTAGATTTATGCTAATAAGTTGCTTAATGCCCAAGTGGGCGTGTTTTTACTTTAGACGAAGTGGGCGTTGTACAGATGAGTGTATGACGCTGACAAATCAGCATCATGCACTCCTCTCCATTCATTTACTCAGCGCATAGGGATCCTGCTAGATCCTTATGTGCTGTCTTATACTAACACATTAACAATACTGAAGTGTTTAGACAGTGAATAGACATTCCACGGGATGTCTATTAACAATCCCTGCACTTTGTTACTGTTTCTATGGTAGTTAAAGCAGAAGAAGCGTAATCTTGCTATACTCTGTGGGGAGACACTATACTGTGAATGGAAGTTACGTAAACAGCATAGCTCGCTATGCTGCGCTGTTTCTGTAACACCCATTCACTTCTTTGGAAGTTTACAGAAACAGAGCAACCCAACAAACTATGCTGATTATGTCAGTCTGACCCCGCCGGATGCACCTCTGCAGTTGTAAACATACGATTGGTGGCCCACTGGCTTGTAATCCACGCAGATGTGTTTCGCCCCCTGTGTTAAGCCCCTAGCTACGTCTCTGGAGGGCGTTGTTGCGTTATCTACAGAGGAAACTGTGAAACCTTCAACAGAGGGCACTGTGGCATTATCTACGGTGGGGGTGTGGCATTATCTGCATAGGTCACTGTGGCATTATCTACAGTGGGCACTGTGGCAATATCTACAGAGGACAATGTGGCACTATCTAAAAAGGGGCTGTGTGGCACCATCTACAAGGTAGCTATGTGACTATATCTACAGGGGAAGTAGCACTATCTACAGAAGGCATTGTGGCATTATCTACAGAGGGCACGGTGGCATTATCTACAGGAAGCACTTTGAGGCAATATCTACATGGAGCAGAGTTTGACACTACCTACTGGGGGCAGTGTGGAGCACCATCTACAAGGGACACTGAGTGTGGCACTATCTATGCTGGTTTTTATGATACCAGTAGTAGTCAGCACATATTACCTAGCCTAATGATAAAGTGAGACATCACCTGCCTGTAAACAGCCGGATAACCAGAGAGATACTGGCCACCATAATAGTTGTCAGCCAAACTGGTGCAGAAATTTTTGTTCATTCATTTGTATGCAGAAATTCTGGGAAGAAAGTCACACCCTATTAGCCGCTCCCACCAGATTAACCATGCCCTCATAAAACACACCCACCAAAGAAGCCACACCCCGTGTCCCTGAAGGACAAAAATCTGCATCAGAAGTGGTCCTGAATCACCAAAAG
>NC_134696.1:38093997-38166497 GCF_050947455.1 Rhinoderma darwinii | reverse complement strand
ATCGCGGCATTCAAGGGGTTAACGGCAAAGAGAAGAGGTTTCTCTTCTCTCCGCCGGTAGAGCTGGGCTGCGGCTGTGTATTACAGACATTACAGCTGCTGCCCAGGTCATCGTGGCGCGCGGACACTGGCTGTCACACAGTATGAGAATACTCATCCTAAAGCGCCAAGTACCCGCCGCTCAGGACGAGTATTCTTGACTTGTGTCGATAACCAGTTAACCTCTTAAGGACTGAGACATTTCTATATTTTTAAATTTTAGTTTTTCACTCTCCGCCTTCCAAGAGTCATAACTTTTTATTTTTCTGTTAATAGAGTGCAGTGAGGGCTTATTTTTTGCGGGGGGAGATGTCGTTTCTAATGCCACCATTTAAAGTACCATAGTACTGGGAAACTGATAAAAAATTCTTTGCTTGCTGAAATTGGCTTGGTGTTTTAGGCTACATGCACACGTTGAGTAATTTGGTGCAGAAAATCTGCATCAAAACCGCAGGTAAATGCAGGTAATTCTGCAACTAAAAGCCGCACCTAACGCTTTTTGATGCGTTTTCAGGTGCAGTTTTTACATTTTGATGCAGAAATAGGTGCAGTTTTATGCTGCTGATTTTGGTGCTCTTTGTTTTTTAAACTAGTCAGATACAATTCCTAGGCCGAAACGCAGGATAAATTGACATAAGGTGGATTTTAAATTATGCACCGCAGGTCAATTTACGTGCAGAAAAAAATCTGTAACATGTAGGTGAGATTACTTGAAATCTCATTCACTTTGCTGGTACTGTATTACTCTGCGGATTTGCTGCAGGAAAATACGCTCGTAATACGCATCATGGGTATTTGGCCTTATAGTCCAGAGCTGCTTTCGTAAACGAATGACAAGATGGGCTTTATACATAACCACGGAATGATTGAAAAAGTTTGATATTGTATTGTATGACTATTGCAGTTCTGTTTTACTAAGGGTTAACTGAATTGATGTCGAAGTAGGCTCCTTATTGGCTGCCTGTTTATTTAAGTGTTTACCCTATACTTACAATGCTGCGCACGCACTAAAGATCCAAGTGCATCGCCAGTTTACCGTCTGTGATCTGCTCCAAGAATGCCTCAAATGAAATCAAGGTATAGTATGAGTTTTATTCATTGGCCAGAGGAACCGGGATTATTGTTAATATAATATGTGTGAATTGTGACTTACCGTTCATGTGTATGGAAAATATATTTGTATTATATATTTATGGTGTTGTCAGAACACCTCTATTATACATGGATGACAGCACTATATAGACGCTGCACACCTCCCCCCGCAGAGGATAAAAAAGTTACATGTAAGCGGCCGCTGACTGGTTACTTACATATAACTATGAGAGCGGGCAGCACTGTAGAGAACGTGAAGTAAGTAAACAGAGGCTGCTGTAATTTGGGAGGTTATTGTGGTTGTCACTATGTACGGGGGGGGGGGGGGGGCTGTGACTGACATTGTTTTTGAGGGCATTGTAATGACAATCTTCTCCTGACTGGATGATGAGAGTTGTAGTAAAATACTTTCCTCTCTTCACAGAAAACATGGATAGATGCAGCTGTGTGTGCACCGAGAGTGGATGCTCTGGTAAGTGGCGGCTTTTATTCCTTTATATAAATCCATATATTAAATTAGTAATAAACACCGGACACAAAGCGCTCACTGTCCACTCTGTAAATATGCAGAACACTTCCAATAATCCATAGTTCATGCCGGAAAATCTGATTTACTGAACCAGAAGGAAATTTAGATTGATGTGATTCTGTCCAATGATAATCCTGCAGGAGCCACTAGTAGAATAGGAGCGCCATTTGTGGCAGCCTGTGTTTTCTCCATGTGACAGGGGATACACGTCAACACATGATTATGATATTTATTCTAAAGAAATCTTATAAAACACTCATATTTGATATTTTTCTTCTTTTATCAGATTTGAAAACTGGACTTTTCTGCTCTCCATGCAAAAATCAAAAAGCTTACATTGCCGAGACGATAAACTGTGGACGTAAGTAGATGGTATAATAATATCAGTGACTGTGAGTTACAATGTAGTGTACAGCGCAGGGGCCGAGTAGATACATAACTAACACTCTAACACTTTCTTTTTGTCTAGAAATATTTATGCAAGTTACAGAGGATGAAGATCTATATCTAGACTGTAACTTTATGTGGCATGCCAGGCTGCAGGAGCCCTATAAAAATGTGTTCATCATGGTAAATATTTTACGTATTTCTAAGGGAATGAGGGTAAAATGGGAGATTTTTGATAAAGTAACCAGGAAAGTGCCTGATATCATTGTACATACGGCCATCAAGTCAAGGCGTTTGTTTCTCCCCCAGTGATAATGACATTGATATAAATAATTGAGACATAGAAGGTTCTAACAATTGTCCATATTATCTTTTCAGCACGGTGAAAATGAACCAAAAGTCACCGAGGACAGCTTTTTTTTTTTTTAAATATCCTTTTTATTGTCAGTTTTCACATTTTCTTACAAACATTTCACGTAAAAATGACATCATAGGTGCGCAGCACTCAACTGTCATTGAATTAACTTCGAATTAAATTCAACATAACATAACATATAAACATATCAACATGGCATAAGTGTCGATCTTCACATGGACCGAAAACATGACTTCCCCCAACCCCGACACGACTTAGGTCATCAATGAGTATCTACTTGTCATTTATCCCCCAACTAGTTCAAAGTTGCAACCCCCCTAAAGTGCCTGCCAAGAGCTGCGTGCAGTACCACTTTGTGTGCTGGAAAGGCTTAACAATTTCCGCTATTTCGGCTGCTGTACATTGCGATTCTATGAATATTTGCCACTTATCAAATAGCTCCTTGGTTCCCGTTTCCTTCCGCCTTTCCACCTCCACCCTCTCAAGAACTAATAACTGTTTCAGCCGCGACACAATCAGTTCTAACCCCGGCATGTCTGCTTCCAACCATTTACTCAGCAGGCATCTCAAGGCTACCAGTAAAATCGTGTGCACCAGCACTGGAGGTGATCTCACCCCTCGAGCACCCTCTTCCTCCGGCGGCCGCGCCTGATGGAATAGTAGCGCTTGAGGCTTCATTGGGAGGTTTGCTTTCCAATGATCCTCAATATATTTTTGCACCATCCCCCAAAATCGTTTCGTATGTACGCACCCCCACACTCCATGCCATAAATTCGTCAAAGGTGTATTGCATTTGGGGCAACTCGTAATGCGGTCAGGGAAGGATTGTGAAGGCAAAATATTAAAGCCATATATAGCTGAGTGCATCAATTTAAAATAGGTTTCCCTCCAGCTCTCATTTATAACACTCTTCCGTACCGTCTCCCAACCTCCCAGTATGATCTCTCCTATACCTGGATCTTGGGTCCACCGTTCCCAGATTTTGAAAGTAATCCTTGATTGCGGATGAACAAAACCATCTCTCAGTGCTCTATACAACCCTGAAATGGTCGCCCGCCCAGTTATTGGACCTATGACCTCATCTAGAGTGTGCGAGGTAGCTTCCTTACTCAAATCCCTGAGCCTGGAGGTACAAAATGCTCGTACCTGAAGTATTTGTAAAAAATTGACCCTACCTTCTATAGGTCTGAGTTTAGTGGTGATTTCCTCCCCAGTTAACCACCTCCTTTCCTCTATGTGCATAAGATCCCCTGCGTTGTCAATGCCTACCATCCCCCATGAGGCAAATCCGTCCCCCTTGCCTACTCCTGGTAAAAATTCTGCGTGCCCGCTCAACGGCATATGTTTCGATACCAGGTGAGGTAACCCAAACTGCTTACGTACCACTTTCCAAGCTAGGACTGTATCTCTCAATACAATGGAGGTTTTGAGACGGCACGGAAGAGAAGCAACTCTACAATGTAACAAAGCTTTCAGGTTCCAGGGTGAGGCATACTCCCCCTCCTGATCTAAGTTGGAATAATTGCTTGTTTCGTGAAGCCAATCTACTACATGACGAAAAAGACAGGCCACGTTATAACCCCTGACATTCGGAAAGTTCACACCCCCTTCTTGTTTGCTCATCATGAGCTTGGTAAGTGCGATGCGAGGCCTTTTTCCTGCCCATATAAATTTAGTGAATGAGGCCGTCAGCTTAGAGACATCCACATGCTTCAATAAGAGAGGGATTGTTTGAAAGGGGTATAGCAATCTGGGGAAGCTAACCATCTTAATCAGGTGGCACCTTCCCAGGAGGGACAACGGCAATTGACCCCATCTAGTGAGTTCCGCTTGTATTTTTTTAAATAACGGGGGATAATTTAGGCCATACAGGGTGTCTGGCACCCTCCCTATTCTGATACCCAGATAAGTAATGCAGTGTTCGACCGGGGATATCCCACACCCCAAGGATTGCCAAAAGTTCTTAGGCAATGGCCTGCCCAACTCCAGCAGTTCGCTTTTAGCTAGGTTGACTTTATACCCCGAGCATTGCCCAAATTCCTGCAAAAATGGAAAATCGTCCTTAAATGCTCTTGAGGATTTGACATAAAAAGTATAACGTCATCAGCGAACAGGGCTAACTTCACTGCCCGAGACCCTACTTGAATGCCTCTGAACATATCCGATTCCTCCAGGAATCTAGCCATAGGTTCCAGTGCGAGATTGAATAAGAGGGGGCGACAGGGGACATCCCTGCCGTGTCCCTTTATGTAATTGGAAAGGATCCGACAGGAACCCTGAGGAGTGAACACGTGCCTGCGGGTTATTGTAGACACCCTTCAGGAAGACCCGGAAGTCTCCCTGAACGTACATTTTGTCCAGCACCATCCCCAGCCATTCCCATTGTATGTTATCAAAGGCTTTCTCTGCGTCTAGCGCTAAAAGTGCCGGCCTGGTACCTGGCTGGGGATCGTGCCTGACTGTTTCTAGCACCGTCAACACTTTGCGTAGATTCGTCACTGCTGCCCTGCCCTTCACAAATCCTACTTGGGATTTTCCCACCAGTGTGGGTAGATACATAGCCAGCCGATTGGCCAAAACTTTTGTGAGCAATTTCTGATCTTGGTCTATCAGTGAAATGGGACGGTACGACCCCGGGTCAAGAGGATTCTTCCCCTTCTTGGGTAACACCTTTATATGCGCTATTTTGGCCTCTGCTGGTAAAGCACCCGTCTTTAGTAAAATATTATAATATGCCACCAAGGTAGGGCTGATTTCTTCTCTCAGAGATTTAAAAAACTCCTGTGAATCCATCCGGACCCGGGGCCTTTCCGTTAGATAAGGTCTTAATGGCGCTCCAAACTTCCTCTAATGTAATCTCTGCGATCGTTCTGCTCCTGAGTGAGCCCTGGCAGCTTCACCTTCTCCAAAAATTCCCTCCCTTTTTGGAGGTCTATGGGTGTTTCTGCGTAAAGGGCTTGGTAGTATTGACTTAATATAGTGTTGATTTTTTTGGGGTCTGAGGTAGGAGTTCCATTGGATTCGTTAAGTGTTGAAAAGTGTGACGGTGCATACCTCCCCTTCGCTAATCGCGCTAATAATTTGCCCGCTTTATTGCCGAAACGCATTAGATCGGCATCATATTGGGACCGGTAAATACTCTCTCTTTTGTCTAACCACTGATCAAACTGTCGCTTAGCTTCCCTCCATTTCTCCCCCAATGACGGTGATGGAGAGTGTAGAAATGCTGTGTATGCACACCGTAGTCTGTCGCTCGCTGCCGTGTACCCTTCGGTCGTCTTGCGTTTAAGATTAGACATAAATTGCATAACTTTCCCTCTTATTACCACTTTGGCTGTACGCCAATACAATGACGGTTCCGAACGATGCGATACATTATCCGCATCAAATTCCATCCACCACCCCTTAAGCTTCTGTATAAAGCCCTCATCCTTTGCCAGAAAGGCGGGAAACCTCCTGATAAAATCCGTTCCTCTAGCTACTGTGTCGGCCAAGGTAATGGTAACCGGGGCATGGTCCGAAATAACTAGATCTTCAATCGCCGCGTCACGTAATCGTCGCGATAATGCGTCATTAACTAGCAAGTAATCAATACGCGACCATGACTGATGAACATGGGAGAAATGTGTGTATTCCTGCGCATCTGGGTGTAGACTCCTCCACGCATCTATTAGGGCCGTGTGTCTTAAAAAGTCGGGCAAGATCCTATCTCTATTTCTCTGCGAACTAGTCCCTGCGCTCCTATCTTCCCTTGAGGACCTTACAGTGTTAAGGTCTCCCCCTAGAATCAAAAACCTAGTGCGATCCTGCTGGAGTTGGGTTTCCAAATGACCAAAAAAACCTGCGTTAACCGTATTTAGGCCATACACATTATGAATACTGATAGTTTCCCCTGCATGTTCCATCACTAGATGGAACCAACGGCCCTCGTCATCCCGCTCCTGGGACACCAGCGTAAACGCAAAATTTTTATGTACCAAAATTATAACTCCCGCCTTACCCTCCCTTGCCGACGAGCCAAAAACCTGACCCACCCAGAATTTTTGCAAATACTTAAACTCTGGCTCGGTAAGGTGAGTTTCCTGTAATAGGGCCACATCTGGGTGTAATCGTTTCATGTGTCGCAAAAGTTTGGTCCGTTTCTGTGGGGATCTCAGCCCTTTAACGTTCCAAGAGACTATTTTCATGTTATTGGGCCGTGCATAAGATGAGCTAAAATGCCTAAAAATCGTGATAGGTTCGGGGAGTCAGATCCGCCTTTTTCCAAGAGCCATGTATAAACATTAATAACATAACCAAAACCCGGCTTATAAACCAGAACCAAACTCCATGTCAAGGCCATCCGGCCCTTATCTAACAAAACCATAAAATCACCTACGGCAAGGGTTATCAGCCCCTTAATACCCACTGGTGTAAGTGACTTCACTTTTTTCTGTTGTGTCAAAACACTCCCCTCCCTCCCCCTCCCCCCCAGACCTGCATATATGTCTCCTTCATTGAGGAAGCAGCACCTGCCCTTGCCACCTCATTACCCCTTTGTCGCCTGTGCACACATTTATACATTCTTATACCATCGGTTTAACAACCTAGAGTCCATTTGGATTATATCATCACATATCCACATAAATCTTGTTTCGCCTCTAGGTTTCCCTGCCTCCTTTTCCCAGATCTCCTACCGAAACTTCCCCAAGTATGCCATCTGTGGCAGATATAACTAATCCCTTGCGTAGGGGTGGCATTGTATCATTCCCGGTCGATCCCGTCCACAAGGAAAAATCTCAGAACCTGATCTAACGCCCTCACTAATCTCCTGTAGCGAAAATGCAGGGAAATACCAAAAATGCATCCATTTCAACATTGTAACATTATAACATTAGGTCAGCTGTTGACCGGTACAAAGTGTCGTATAAGACCGCCAAATATCGCCCTCAAAACTTTAAAATTATCTGCAAACTTATCTGTAGCCGGTCGGAATCTGCAATTGGTCTACAGCGTCCACAAAATCATCATCACATCAGCATAAATATAATGGTGCTTAAAAGGACTTCGTCCGTCAATCAGGAGACGTAGATCGGGTGCGGTCCCGCGTTCGCCTCTGCGGCTTCGGAGAGTCCCCTCCATTTCCGGATCGACACCCCCGGGATCTTCCTGGTGTGGGCATTAAAGCTTCTGCCCAGGTTCGCTCCATATCTAGTCGGTTCCGTTTGGCTTCTCTTGACTTGCGATTTGGACTGTATGCTGGACTGTGACGCTCCTCGTGCTGGGGTCTGTGCCTGCAAAGCTCTGTAAGTGCGTTCTCCGCTTCCTGTGGCGTGGTGAAAATCTTGTTCCGCCCGTTCTCCTGAAACACCCGTAAGATGGCTGGGTACTGCAGGTTAAAGCATATTTTCGCTTGGAACAGCGCGGTGCAGATCTTGCTGAAAACCCGCCTTCGTTTTGGAACCTCCGCAGAGAAATCCTCGAAAAGTAGCACTTTCATGCCCATTATTTCCAAAGGACGCGATCTGCTGCGGAATGCTTTCATAAGTGCCACCTTATCATTGTAATCCAACAGCTTAAAGATTACTTGTCTGGGACGAAGCGAACTGTGGTAATCTGTTGCTGGGAGGTTTCTGGGGTCCGGCCCCACTCTGTGCGCCCTCTCCACCCGGCAGGGACGGGGAAGACCTAACGCTGCTGGCAATGTCCTCTCACATAATCGCTGCAAATCAGAAGATATCACCGCTTCTTTCAGCCCCACCAGTCGCAGGTTGCTCCTCCTGGAGCGGTTTTCCAGATCCTCCACCTTGTCCCCCAACTGCGTAGTAACAGACAGCACCCCTTTAAGTTTGGATTGCAGACGTTCATTTTCATCCTCCAGCAGCGTCATACGCTGTTCTAATTCATCAGCTCTGGTAGTGACTTGTGCCAGCTCCGCATGCACGCGCTTTAGGGAATCTTGCACCGTTTTTTCCAGCGCCTTTTGCAGGTCTGGCGCTATCTGTTTGGCTACTTCACGGGCCAGGGCTACATAATCAATGGCTGCAGGATGAGAGGACATTATGTGTTCTGCTGGGCTTGAAAGCTGGGACTGAGGGTGCTGTAGCTCATCTTCCTGTGTGTATAGCAGGGGCGCAGTGGCGGGAAGCGCCGCCATCTTACCTCCCTTTTTCACGGCGCGGCTGAGTCTTCCATGGCTGGCTTCTGCGCGCTTCTGAGGAGGTACCTGTCCATACAGGCACCACCGGGTATGTTTCCGTGTGCAGGGCTGGTGGCTTCACCGCTGATTGTCGTCGCCGAAGCGACTATTGCGAGCAAACAGGCTGGGCGGGAGCTCAGTCACTTGCGTCCTGCATCGCCAGCGCCGGAACCGGAAGTCCGAGGACAGCTTTTTAAGAGTCATGTGCGTACAGACGCACGAGTCCGGTGTTTACCAGTGTAACACCATGCTGCAATCCGGTGTGCCAGTCAGCCACCTTGTGTATAATGTGAGAGGTAAGTGCATATTATCACCGCCACTATGCGGAACTGTAATACATAGACGGCCTACGCTGATATATGAGGGATGGATTTCCCCGGTAGGAATATTGGATGTAGCAGTTTGCCACTTGGCTCATCCTTTCATCTCCAGCGCACTGTATTTTGTAGATAGTTTTCTAGTGACGGTGCTGTCCCTTATAATTCTACATTTTTATGGTAAAAGTTTATTATGAACTATAATGAGGAGAGATAATTGTGATGTCCTGATATATTATATCTTTATTATTATTTCTGTCTTAAAATCCCCTAAAATGCAATTTCTTTCCTCCCTTGATACTGATAAAATGAATTATTTTTTATTTAGTTCTCAGTGGATCAACGAGAACAACAGCGGTATACCAGCCTCGTCCCACACTGCCTGACGTGCTTGACATCACAGCGCCTGAGACGGTATTTCAGAAGACATTAAAAATCAACAGTAAAGTCTTCATAGCGATATCTGTACCCACCATCGTTACCATCATGATAATTGCTGGCATAGGGTATGTAAAAAACAATCATTACTTATGTACATGTAGCTGAGCTGAACAAATCTTGTCAGGTTGTCTACATGAATAATTGATCAGGAGATGCAGTACTTTTACTACTTAAATATGATGCCGTTCTTAAGATTTAGGTTCTGTTCACACTGGCATATATTTATTTATTTTATTAAACCTACATTGTATGGCATATGAGAGCCAGTAATTGGCTTGTTAGCTTCTGTCCCGTCAGATTTCCTTTGCTCCTGACAGGTAGAATAGTATAATCTGCAACACTGTTTTACCCAGTAAAAACAGAAACTTGACAGAACCTATTAAAGTTACTGAAGTCAATGCACTACATAGGGATGAGATGATATTTTCAGAAGACTGATAAGCAGGTGAAGTACAGAGAACACACCAGGGGACATCTGCACACACTCCACCTATGTTCAGGATAGTAGAGTTCAGAGTTCACATGTAAACAGCAGATATCGAATAACTGATATTCATTTTTCTTCTTTTTAGCATCTACATCTGCCGGATAAAAAGAAAATCAAAAGCGCCTCTGGAAGAAGAGCCGGTATAGAGGCGACATGTCAAGTTCCAGCCTTTATCACCATCAGCCTTTATCATCAAGGCAAAAAAAAAATACTAAAATATCTCCTAAACCTCCACTCCAAAAAATAAAAACAAAAACTTCTCCAAAGTCTATCTGTGAGGGTCTTCCTTCCCTTTCTTCCCCATCCCCACCCTAATAAAAAAGTGTAAAAATTGACTGCAGAATTTTCATGATTTCCACTCATACCAATAAGAGCCCATAATGATCAAGAACTGTAGAGACCAAGTACTCCTAAGGATAAGGACAAACGGAACTTGCAGCCAGGCGGCCGAAAACAGCTCTGACATGCTGTTTGGCGCGGATCTTAAATTGATTGTTAATGGCCAGTAGGTTTTGCAGGTAAACAGCAGTTTTACCCACAAGACCACGTGGGCATTGGAGTGGGTTTTTCTCTCGAGGGTTGTGGCAAAATTTGTGATTGGAAGTAATTTCATCGATGTGGTGAACGTGATGTATAGTTTTCCCACTGCTAGAGTCAGTGTCTGTGGGGACTTATCCCATTCTGTTGCACTCTTTAGAGGAACTCGGCAGGGGTGTCCCCTTTCTCTGCTCTTGTTTGCCATGTTTATTGAACTTTTGGCAATTCTAATAAGAGAGGATGAGTCTATTTCTGGATTCGGTTGTGGAGTGGTGAGGGACAAAATCCTTTTATATGCAAATTATGTTTTATTATGACTGAACGCTGCAGTGAGGTCTGTCCCGAGGGCCATTCAGGTGATACAATTTGGTTCATTATCTGGATTAGCGATTAATTGGGGAAAATTTATTCTGCTACCATTGGATGCAATAGATAATGATTTTTCCGGAAAATGATCTGTCTTGAGTCCCCCACATCACTTTGAATACCTGGAGATTAACATAGATGGTAATCTGGAAAATCATATCTCTTTAAATATTATGCAATTGATTTAAAAAACTAGAGCTAAGGTGCATATGTGGAGTAAACCTCCCCTTTCGAGGAGCGATAGAATATCCCTTGTGAAAATGCTTCCTCATCTTGTCGGGTATGGATCAATAGAAGGGTCTTTAAGCTGATAGAAGTAATTCCCAATGATCTTATTTGGGGGCAGGAAAAGGGTTAGGATCAAATAGAAGTACTTATGGATAAAGGTAAGTGAGGGAGGCTTAACCCTCCCATGGATGCAGGGTTAGGCCCCATGCACACGACTGTATTTTCATCTATCCCGAAATATTGTCTGTAAATACGGATCTGTAGTCATCCGTAACTTAGCCGTATATACGGAAGGGTGTCCGTAAATACGGACCGTATTGCATCCGTATTTGATCCGTATATACAGATCCGTAAAAAAAGAGGGAGGCTGCAAATGTTGTCACCAGCATGTTGCATAGCAACGCTTCCGTAAATACGAACGGTTTACGGATGCACATCCGTAGCTGTCCGTATTTACGGAAGCGCCCATAGGCTTCTATGGGAGAGTCCGTGCCGTAATTACGGACAGGAATAGGACAGGTTCTATCATTTTTTCAGCTTGGATACCCATCCGTAAAAATACTGAAAGGGGTCCGTGGCCAATAGAAAAGAATGGGTCCGTAATTATGGATAAAATATACGGTCATGTGTATGGTGCATTACTAAAAGTTGGGCGGATTTCAAGAGGTTGTCTGGGATTAGGGTCATTTTCTTTTACCCGGATTTGGAATAACTGTGATTATAAAAATGTATGATAATTCCCGAGTATAGTTTTTGGGAAAGAATTGGTATTACACGGGAAGGTCACATATTTTTAAAGAGGGACAAATAATTCCTTTTGAGGATTTACAATTCATGTATGGGGTAAATAAGAAATTTGGATATAGGTATTATCAATTATGGCCTGCTAGCACTAAATCCCTGGACAAAATCTTGTTCAGAGTTCAAAAGTACTTTGCTTTAGAATGTATTCTTGAGATGAATGCAGCGAGGGCTTCTGTCAAGTATTTATCAAATAATTATATGTTTATAACTCACAAAACACTGTTTTCACAAGTGTAACGGGGCAGCCCTCCGGATCGCTGTCTCCTGGGGTAGACAGGCACTTTTGGCACAGTAAGAACAGACTACAGTCCAGTCACAGTGTGGTACTACTGGCCTCAGCCAGTTTTATTAGGTAAAATGCCGTAGCAGAAAACAAATGAATATATAAAGTAAATCCTAGGCCGTCTGGCCACTAACTAAACATGCAGTTCCTAACTACAGAGAGCGGAGCCTAAAGCTCCAACTCCCAAACACAACACATTTGCTTTACTCACATCCAGCTTTCCCAGGAGCAGAGAGAGAGACTGTGAACTCTGCCTCTGTATTCCAACAACCAGGCCCTTTTACACAGTTTTTCCAGAAAACCCTTGAGCAAGGAAAACACATTTTCCTTCTATCTCAATTCCCTGGCTGTTTTAAAATGTATATGACAGGAACCTGGGTGAGATGTACACTCCGTCCACTACTTTTCCCATGGTCCTGTCACACAAGTCAAAGTGGTTGAAACAGGGATTTAGGTCCAATTAGGCCCCATGCACACGAACGTGCCCGTAATCATAGCCCACGGTTGCGGGCACGGTCGGCCGCCGACGACCGCCCGCATTTTTTGGCTGTGCTCCCATACAAAATACGAAAAATAGGACATGCTCCATAATTCCCAGCACGGTGCTCCGGCACGGACACCCATCCATAGTGCTACGGAAAGGTATCCGCGTCCAATAGGACCGAATGGGTCTGTAAAACAGCGGACCGAAGTACGGTCCACGGTAATATGGTCGTGTGCATGGGGCCTAAGTTGGGAAAAATGTATAATGTGAATAAGAATGGGAAGGAGACTTCGCTTTGTGAAAACAATCTTATGGTTCAGTTCAATCTTACCCATCAATTATATTATTCTCCTGCCTCACTGTATAAAATGGGTTTAATTAAGGAGGCAAAATGCCATAGATGCCAATATCCAGTGGCAGAGTTTTTGCATATGGTATGGGCGTGCCCTGCTATTCATTCATATTGGTCTTTGATATTTAAGAAGTGGCATCCAAGTTAGATCGGGTGATCTTGAAATCCGCTCCGTTGGCACTTTAAATTGTACTGCGTATTGCAAATGCAAATACATCTCATTTTGAGAGTTTTACTGCTCGCTAAAAAAGTTATTGCAAGGAAATGGATGGCAGAGACTCGCCCCTCTTTTCAGGAATGGAGAAACATTGTTCTTAAAATCAACATGTATGAGAATATAAGAGCTAAAAAGCAGAACCAACTATGTAAATAAGAGGAACTTTTGGGTGTCTGGAATAGATGTAAAGTGTAGGGATTTTTTTTTTTTTTGTTCCTTGGATCTGGCGGGTGGGTGGGGTGGGTTGGGAATCTGTAGAGTATTGTGTGGAATATTATTTTGTATTACTCTCCAATGTGTTTGTATCACAATAATTTACCTAATAAAATATAAAAAAAACAATCAACATGTCAGGACTCTTAGGTCAAGATCAAACACTGTTTTGAAGTAGGTTTTGTGGCTAACATAGGTACGTGCGAGGCGAGTGAAAACCACGTGCATTGCATGGACGTATATCACGTTCGTCTGAATAAGCCCTTATACCTTTACTTCTTTTTTAATTCACTTTTGGCTTTGGCTCAAGAAACAGAGCAAATCACTGCACCAAAAACTGCATCAAAACTGTGTGTGTGATCCTGACTTCACAAAGCAAATTTCATTGCCATTTAGACTGGGAGTCTCTTACGTTGTGGAATCAGCCTCAACATCCATATCAAAATCCACCATGAAATTTACATATGATACATGCAGATTTTGGGGCAGAAGTTACTAAATATTGCAATGAATTAAATCCGTGGTGAAAAACGCAGCATTTCTGCAACAAATAGGGCATGCTGCAGATTTAAGAATCCACAGCCAGCCTAGAATTTGCTGCATATTTTTTACACTGATTTAATGGGGTTTGTTAAAACCACATTTATCTGCATTGTGCTGTACTTTGTTAAAGAATTACAGTGTAGATTCCACGAGTGAAATTCTGCATCAAGAACAGGATGTGTGAATCCATCCTTATTCTTAAGAATTCAAACTACAAACATTGGAGAAGTAAAGTCTCCTACACGCACTATTCCTTTAGGTTAATTCCACAAGGGTCGGATATGCTGCGGATTATTTCAGCAGCAACTTTGCAGCGGTAATCCGTAGAAAAAATTCACAAAGCCATTACCTGTGGATTTAACATTACCTGGGGTTGTCTGGAAATTGGGTGATTTTTCAAACAGATGACCTCAACCCAGTATACAATTTAGAAAGCAGTCCTTTTGGCAGCCTCGGTAATAGCAAGTAATTTTCCAGCCAGCCAGTGTCTCGAAGTGGAGAAACCAATAGTTAAAGGATCTTTCATGTAAGAAAGTAGTAGCCTGTAAGTGAGGACTTTGTAGTATTGAACTCAAGGTAGGAATTTGAATTTTATCTTTGAGATGAGAGGCAATATATACCACTTGTAGATTGGACCAGGGAAATGTTAAGGACGTGGGTTTCTTATTAGCATAAGCTCATAGGTATCAGCGGGGAAGGACCATTGTGCAGCAAATTATAGGAAAGATATTCCTGATAGACTGCAATAGTACCCTACATAGTTAGACTGTGAATCTCGTTGTCATGAAGAGTGCTCGGACCCACTGGGCTGTACCGCTTAATGGTATGGCAGCTGGCCAACAGGACACAGGTCAAAGTCTATAGTTCGTATAGGTGTACCAGTGGTAGCTTCAGACAGTAGCAAGACAGGCTCGGAGGGGACTAGGCAGCAGGAAGGCACCAAGCATTGTGAAGCAGGACAGGCATGGTACTCAGCGCAGCACGACTCCAACTCAATACGGCAGTTGGACCAGGATAACACGGGATACTGGTTACAGGTAGCAGGAGCGGGGAACACTGGGAACGGGAGATACTAAGGGGACCATTTGAACAAATAAACTTAGGTAACGACAACAAAGCTCAGGCAATGCAGGGAGGAGCAGAGCCCTTCTTATAGTCCATGGTGATCTGGGAGCAATCAGCTCAAACTCACACATGTGTGCGCTCTGGCTCCTTAAGGCTGGACTGAGCTCGCGACCGCACCCTAGTGGTCACTATTGAACAGGACGGCCGCTTGTGCAGACATCTCTGGAGAGAAGGGCGTCGACAGGATGGGAGGAGTTCGTGGTCAGCAACCACGGACGTTACACTCGTTCTGT
Organism: Rhinoderma darwinii; assembly: GCF_050947455.1. NCBI lineage: Eukaryota > Metazoa > Chordata > Amphibia > Anura > Rhinodermatidae > Rhinoderma > Rhinoderma darwinii. The sequence continues at coordinate 38,151,267 of NC_134696.1, read as the reverse complement.
GGCTTAATACTCGACCACAATTAGAGAAGTCATCTTTTCCCAGCATATGTCTCTCAATATGAAGGTGTGGTGCCTCATCCTGAGTGCGTACTAAAGAAAGCCATCTAGCGGGGTGGTTTGCTCTATAATAAGTCAACATGACTGGTATGGCGCATCCACCTTGTAATATATGCTGTTTCAGCTGCGAAAAGTATATTCTAGCTCGTTTATTGTTCCAAACAAATTGGGTGAAAATGCTATTTATGTGTATAAAAAGGCTCTGTGGTAATTTAATAGGGATAGTTGACAAGGTATATAGTATTTGTGGCAAAATATATGTATTAAGTAAGTTATTTCGTCCTAACCAAGATACATAAGGTATTTTTAACTGCGAGAGTTGTGTAGAGATTTTATGTAAGAGAGGTTTATAATTATATAAATATAGCTTCCTAGGGTCCGGAGGGATATTTATTCCTACGTATTTAATTGTCGTTGGTGGCCATTTAAAAGGTGCCAACAATTTAAGTTAATCAATGATTCTCTTGGGAACCGTAATATTGAGTGCCTCCGATTTTTCAAGATTCACTTTAAAATTAGATATACTTCCAAATTCTCTGAATATTTTCAGAAGTATTGGAAAAGTCTGAGTGGGATTTGTTATAAAGATCAAAAGATCCTCAGCAAACGTCCCAGTGAAATGTGTCAGTGGTCCAACTTGAAGACCTTTTATCTCCGACGATTGTGTAACTTTTTGTATTAGGGTCTCCATGACAAAAACAAAAAGCGAGGAAGAGAGAGGGCACCCCTGCCTAGTGCCATTGCTGATCTCAAATGTTGGGTATAGAGTGCCGTTAATTCTAATTCTGGCTTGCGGGTCTTTATACAGCGTAAAAATAGCCTTAATAAAAAGTCCTGGAAAGCCAAACCTCTCCAGGACCATAGACATATATTCCCAGGTCACTCTATCAAAGGCCTGTTCGGCATCAGTGCCAAGAAGTACCAATGGTATTCTGTGATGTTTAGCATAAGAAATATCATTTATTATTCTAGTGGTGTTAAATTTTCCTTCACGGCCTGGTACAAAGCCAGTTTGCTCAGGAGAGATGAGGCTTGGCAGCAGTCTATCTATACGATGTGCTAAAAGTTTCGCCCATCATTTGACATCTGCATTTAATAGGGATATGGGTCTATAACTACCACATTTCATGGGATCCTTTCCCTCCTTATGGAGTATTGTGATGTATGCTTCCATCATTTGTCTTGGTAGATGGTTCCCTTTCAAAAGAGAATTGCATAATGACTCAAAATAGGGTAATAGGACATCAGAAAAGGCTTTATAATAGGAGATAGGAAGTCCATCAAGACCTGGGCTTTTACCACTAGGAATAGTTAATAAGACTGCAGAGATCTCTTCTGCTGTGAAGGGAGCTAACAAGGATTCACGGTCAGCCATCGATAGGCGGGGTAGATCGATGGAGCCCAGAAATATTGACATACATTGTTCTTTTTTCGATATATTAGGTCCTGACATCATGGTGTCCAAATTGTATAAAGATGTATAAAATCTATGAAATTCCTGCGCTATATCAGATGTATCTATAACCACTGAAACTGTATTCGATTCTATCTGAGATATAAACTTTTTGTTTTTTGACAAGTGTTGACTTAATTTTAGAGCCCTAGTCTCCGTGAGCATGATATTTGTATTTGCATCTCTGAAGTGCCTTCACTGCCTTGACGTTCAGGAGATCCTTCAACTAGTTTCTGAGTCTCTGAAATTAGATTTTTTTACTCAGATTTTCCAAAACTGAAATTTGATTAAGAACAGTCCATCTGCCTCGTTCTAGCTTTTTTTTATTCTATCACCTAAGGAGATCAGGACACCCCTAATGTAGGATTTATGTGCTTCCCAGATAATAGGTATCGAGGTGTCCGGAACGTCATTAAAGCGAAAGTATTCCTTAAGCTGTTCTCTTAGAAAAGATACATATGTGGGGTCAACCAGTAGAGCGTCATTGAGCGACCAAGACTAGCTCCTGCTAGGGAGAGAAGGAATCTATAAGGTAATAGAGACAGCTGCATGGTCAGATACAGTTATCGGGCCAATATCAGCAGCTATAATACCCGATATGTGCCTTTCTGTGATAAAAATCTTATCTAAGCAGTGATAGGTACCGTGAATATGGGAGAAGTAGGAGTAATCTTTTTCGTCAGGATGGAGTAATCTCCAAGTGTCAATAAGGTGTGAGCTGGCCAAGGCCTTATTTATTTCAATGAGACAGTTTGGGTGATTTAGCGGTAGTGTTAAGATGAGGGTCTAAGATACAATTCAGATCTCCTCCCACGATTTTTAGTCCTTCTGCGAACATTTGGAGTTCGTATAAAGTGGAACCCAGCCAAAGGCTTTGGTTTACATTTGGAGCATACAGGTTAGCCAGAGTCACCAGGGTATTACCTATCTTACCTTTTACAAAAACGAACCTCGCGTTAGGATCTGCGTGGTGTGCCATCACAGTAAATGGGATTCGCTTGTTAATGCCTATGCTAGCACCTCTAGACGCTGATGAATGTGTGCTATGAAACCAAAGGGGGAAAAGAGAACGGGATAAATCAGGTACATGTAAGTGTCTGACGTGGGTTTCCTGTAAAAACATAATCTCAGCCTGTGCTTTTTGCAAAATACTGAATACCTGACTCCGTTTTTGCGGAGTGTTAAGGCCCGTAGCATTAAGGGAAACAATTTTTATCGTCGCCATCACCATAGAAATGGGGTAGAAAATAGAAATGTATAATAGTAGTCATTATACTGCTGTGAAAGTATAGCAATACCTCATAAAGAGCGTCTGTCACAGTGTCGAACAGAACATGACATGTGCTAGGGAAGTGTAGAACACAATAGTCAAAGTAAATAGAAAAGAAGTGCATGTGTCAGTTTGCAGTGAGATGAGTGAGACAGGAGAACAAATGCATTCTCAAATAATATATATGTGACTAGCATTTTCACAAGAACAAATGAGCAATCTTGGTCTATAAAGATTGAGTTAAATGCAAGAAGAACAACAAGTATCATATACCAAAGAAACTTGTAAAACATTATAGCGCTAAAACAATGTGTAAATCGGTTGCAAACTCACATGACCTCTCAGTTCAAGTTTTATTTTCTTCAAAATCACAGTCCATCAGCGATTAATGTAATGAATCCAGAGTTCTGAACGGATTTTCAGGTCACTGAAGAGGAGGCTTGTACCACCAGTCTGTGTTTTCGAGATTTCCCTTTAGTAGTAGTAGTACATTCAGCCTGTTGAGGCAGAACCGGAAAAGGGGCTTGTAGATGTATTGGAAGCCAAGAGGGTATATCCAATGGCGGAATATGTAACCGCTGCCAAATCTTATCCAGGTTGTTTGGATGTCTGACAACAATTTGCTTACCCTCACACATGGCGGATAAGCCAAATGGGGATAGTCAGCAAAATTATACTTTCTTTTCCAGCAGCATATCTGTTAATGGTTTTAGTAGTCTCCACTTGGCTAACGTGCTAGGTGCCACATCTTGGAAGAAAATAACTTTAGCTCCTTGAAAGAGTATATCAGGAATCTCTCTAGCCTTTTGTAGTAGCGCTGCAGTGTCTACGTAACTGAGTAGGCCACAAATCACATCTCTTTGTGGATCCGGTGACACAGGTTTAGGACGTAAGGCTCTATGAATTCTTTCAATAATGATTTTTCCTGCTCTTTCTCCTCCCAGAAGGTCAGAGAATATTGTCAGAGCTGTAGTTAGTAAGTCATCTGGAGCAGTGCTTTCAGGTAGGCCCCGTAGATGAATGTTTTTCCTGCGGCTGCAATTTTCCTGATCCTCTATCATAAGAAGAGCGTTGTTTATGTAGTCTTGTTAAGCTAAGATATTATTGTTTGAGCAATTCTACTATGCGACAGAATCGAAGATTGCGTAGCTTCCAGAGTTTCAACTATATGCCCTATATGTTTCAACTCAGCTTTAATATCTGAGAGTTCTTTTAGAACTGGTGATAGGGCTTGTGTTAAGCATTTTTTTAGAAAAGATTTGTTGAGTTGACAGGTGTTAGTGTCTGAAGTTTGGTCCGAAGCAGAACTTTCACCATCAGAGTCCTCCTCTGGATCTAGCTCAGGCAGTCCCTCCGGAATGTGTTTAAGTTGGCATGCTGGCGAGGCCGCTAGTTTCTTTCTCAAGAATTTGTCTAGATCCTACTGGTTTTTATGGCGTTTAGGTGTGTCCAGAGTCTCCTTGACTCTGTCTTTAGATGATTTGACCATTTTAAGGCAATATAACGTTCATGCAATTGAGAGTACAGATGTCCCGTAAAAATGGAAGTGTATTAGAACATGACCACTCAAGACACACAAGTCAGATGTGTGCTCATAAACTAGTCAGATGGGTGCAAGTGTCTCGTCTTTTATTTGAGGCAGTGCAAAATTGAAGATATATGCTGAACAGATAAGTCCAGATAAAAATTAGGGCAAGGCCGTGTAAGGTTTAAAGATGAGCCAAAAGACTTCAATCAGGGTAGAAACAAACACAGTGGGGGATATTGTGGCCCTTACTCAGAAGCTTGAGAATACTGAGTCTTGGAAGATGGCTATATCCCTGGAGCTCTGATGCTCACAAGATGGCGGATGAGTCTGCAGGTGCTCCGAGTCAGTCAGCACTAATGTTGAAGGTAACCTGCGGTGTGACTGGTTTACATTGGTCTCGTGAAATCGTCCTGTACTTTTCCGGCAGAGAACACAAGCCAGGCAGCAGCGCCAAGTCGCACACTCCGTGCCAGTGCGAAAATTGAGGCTGCGGTCTCACGCTGCCTATAGGCCTCAAACCGTCCTTGTGACCGGGCCGGTCAAATTTGTGCACCGATGTCTCACTGTACTCAGCCGACTCCCGGGAGTGTTTTAGTACTGGTGAACACGCCTAGTGAAGGCTATATGTGGCAGATTCCTCCAGATTCTGCAGTGCTATCTCGCAGCTCCTCTAAAACACGTCCGGTCGTCTCAGCGTTCAGGCCACGCTCCCCCCCCCCATACAGGTTTAACACACAGGAAACATTTTTGGAAATAGGTTTTTAGTTATCTGCATCACATCAACCTTCAGGAGTGTGCAGTTGGCTTGACATTTCCTATGCATCCTTAGCAGTAGCGTAGCTAGCGAGGGGGGGGCAGGGGTGCAGTTGCCCCGGGCCCACTGAGAGGTTGGGGCCCAGGACCATTCCCTCAGTTGTGGTGTATCCTGGGTTCAACTGTATCTGCGTCCTCAGGACACAAATACAAATAGCCTACATATGCCCCCACATTATAAACTGAAATACCAGAAAAACCCCAAACAGAACAACTACCAAGCTAAATCTGTGCTCCAAAAGCCAAATAGCGCTCCCTCCCTTCTGTACCCTACAGCGTACCCAAACAGGAGTTTACGTCCACATATATGACATTCCCATACCCGGGAGAACTTGCTTAACAGTTTACGAGGTGTGTGTCTTCGGTGGCACAAACTGGGCACAACATATTGTGCACTAAAATGGCATATCAGCGGAAAATTGCAATTTTCACTTTGCACCATTTAATGCGTATTAATTAATAATGAAAAAGCAACGGTGGGGGCAAAATGCTAAGGGGTGTAATTTCAAAAGTAAGGGTCATGTCTAAGGGGTTTGTTTTACTATTTCACCTCAGAGCCCTCGTAATTGTAGGTCAGTGCTGTGAAAATCACCAAAATAGACCTCGTATGCGCATGTTGCTCTTCAATCTGAGCTCTGTCATATGTCCAGGCAAAAGATAAATGCCTTGAGGGTTGTAGTTTACAAAATACGGTCACTTCTTGGGGGCTTCCACTGTTCTCTGGTACCTCAGGGTTTTGCAAATAAGACATGGTGCCAAAAAAACAATCCAGCAAAATCTGCATGACAAATAGTGCCGCCATTCTGAGCCCTGCCGTTTGTCCAAACAGCAGTTTATAACCACATGTGGGGTATTCCTGTACTCAGAAGAAATTTCTTTACAAATATTGGGGTAATTTTTCTCCTTTATCTCTTGTGAAAATAAAAATATTCAATTTTTTAGTGGAAAAAATGTTGCCATTTTTACCGCCTACATTCCAATAAATTCTGCAAAAAAACAGTGGACTCTAAATGATCACTGTACCCCTAGATAGATTCCTTAAGGGGTTTAGTTTCCCAAATAGGGTCACTTTTGGGGGTCAACTACTGTTTTGGCCCGCAGGGGATTTGAAAATGTAAGATGGCACCCAAAAGCCATTCCAGCTCAATTCCTTCCCTTTTGAGCCCTGCTATGTGTCCAAACAGCAGTTTATGAATACTTATGGGGTATTGCCGTAATCGGGAGAAATTGTTTCCCAAATGTTGGGGTGCTTTTTATCCTTTATTCCTTGTCAAATTTGAAATGCAAGTTTTATCGGAAAAAAATGATCTTTTCAATTTCATGGCCTAATTCCACTAAATTCAGCAAAGAACCTGTGGGGTCAAAATTCTCTCTATACCCCTCGATAAATTCCTTAAGGGGTGTAGTTTGCCAAATGATGTCTCTTTGGGTGTGTTTCCACTGTTTTGGGCCCACAAGACCTTTTCAAACCTGACATGGTGCCTAAAATACATTCTTATAAAAAGAAGGCCCGAAAATCCACTAGGTAGTCTTTTGCTTCTGAGGCCTGGTGTTTCAGTCCATTAGCGCACTAGAGCCACATGTGGGATATTTCTAAAAACAGCAGAATCTGGGCAATAAATATTGAGTTATGTTTCTCTGGTAAAACCTTCCGTGTTACAAAAAAAAATATTAAAAATTAGTTTCTGCAGAAAAAATAAAATGTGAAAATGTCACCCCTATGTTTCTTAAATTCTTGTGAAACACCTAAAGGGTTAAGAAACATTTTAAATGCTGTTTTGAAAGTTCTAAGCCTTGTAACGAACAACAACCTAAAAGAAATGAGTCAAAGACCGAGTTTATAATAAAAAAATTGTCATTTTTATTATTGCACAACAAAACAGATAAATGTATTTACTCACAAGTTTAAAAAGACAAGGATGACTACCACAATGTGGAAAAAAAATACAATTTGTAAATTTCACCCCTAATTTTCTTTAATTCTTGTGAAACACCTAAAGGGTTAAGAAACATTTTAAATGCTGTTTTGAAAGTTCTAAGCCTTGTAACGTCCTAGAAAAATAAAAGGATGTTTAAAAAACGATGCAAACATAAAGTAGACATAGGTGAAATGTTGATTAACAACTATTTTGTGTGGTATAACTATCTCTTACATGAAGTTGCATTTAAATTTAGAAAAATTCACATTTTTGCAATTTTCACTAATTTTTGGTGTTTTTCACAATTAAATACTGAATGTATTGTCCAAATTTTACCAGTAACATAAAGTACAATGTGTCACGAGAAAACAATCTCAGAATCGCTTGAATAGTTAAAAGCATTTTAAAGTTGTTACCACATAATGTGACACGTCAGATTTGAAAAATGGGGCTGTGTCCTGAATGTGACAACTAGTCCACGTCCTTAAGGGGTTCAAATAAAATAAATGAACGAGGTTAGTGTGCCTGACTACAACAGATTGTATAACTGAGGCTAATGAGAATAAGTGGTGACATAATAAACATGCTCCTCTTGACATTAGTGCCACACACCACCCCTTGTAGATTTTGCCACCCTCCCCCTTGTAGATTGTGCCACACACACCCCCTGTAGATAGCACTACACCCTCTCCCTGTATATAGCGCCATTGGGGCTCACTAGAGGAGCCCCTGATGTCACTGTCCATATATGTAAGAATAGAGAAACCGCAGCACACGTTTCTTGAGGTATTTTTTTTACACTCTTTTGATACCACAAGAAACGTGTGCTGCGGTTTCTCTATTCTTATGTCTATATTTGGAGTCAACTTGGCTACGACCCAATACTGCGTGCATCGCACTTATACCTGAATTTTGAAAAACTATCTTCCACATAACAACTGGGACTGTGATGTGCTGCTAGTTTGTCTTTTACTGTCCATATATGGATAGTGACGACAGGGGCTTCTCAAGGAGCGGAATCCCCAGAAAGAGTGTCGGAAATGCTCTGGCCGGGGATTCCTCCAGACCTCACAACTTCCAAGTATGACAAAGAGGGACAACTGATGCGTCTTCGTCAATTTTTTTTCTTTTGTGCCACGCCTGTAATCCTACCCAATCCCGACCCATACACACCCAGTTCAGCTCACACAGTATCATGCGTCTATAGTGTCGCACACACACTATAATGCCAAATACCTGCCCCCACCTTTAGGAGTGGAATCCCCAGCCAGAGCATAGGCCAGGAATTCTGCTCCAAGAAGGAACCCCTGTTGTCACTATCCATATATGGACAGTGACGTCAGGGGCTACTCCTGGAGCGGAATTCTCTGTCAGAGCATCGGCAACGGGGTTTCCGCTCCACAGAAGCTATTGACGTCACTGTCCATATATGGACAGTGACTTCAAGGGTTTCCCAGGGCACAGCACTTAAAGTAGCGCAGTCCTCTCCTCCGCTCTGAACTGACAGTTCCTTGCTTCAGCATTGGGTTCAACTGTATCTGCATCCTGAGGAGGAGTGTTCGATTGTATCTGCGCCAGGCGCCCCCTACCTTCTCTCCTAGTTGCCACCCCCCTAGCTACATCCCCTGGGTGAATCACTGCATATGAAGAAACTGCATAGCATAATAAAATAATATTATCAACCCCCAAGGAATGTAGATGAAATAATGACTGATAATAGCAACAGTCACAAGGACAAGCAGTGATGAGAAATAAACCCAAGGAAAATTGCTTGACAGGCAATGTTGGGCACAAACATTTATGTCCAACGGTAGGTAGACCATGTAAGCCAATCCAAAGCAATCATACAGATTAAACAGTAGTTCTGCAGTTAAGAAAGCAAGAATATCATAAAACCATATACTCATCCACTATGGAAACACATTTGAGGCATTCTTGGAGTAGATCACAGACGGTAAACTGGTGATGCACTTGGATCTTTAGTGCGTGCGCAGCATTGTAGGTATAGGGTAAACACTTAAATAAACAGGCAGCCAATATCAATTCCAACATCAATTCAGTTAACCCTTAGTAAAACAGAAGAACTGCAATAGTCATACAATACAATATCAAACTTTTTCAATCATTCCGTGGTTATGTATAAAGCCCATCTTGTCATTCGTTTACGAAAGCAGCTCTGGACTATAAGGCCAAATACCCATGATGCGTATTACGAGCGTATTTTCCTGCAGCAAATTCGCAGCGTAATACAGTACCAGCAAAGTGAATGAGATTTCAAGGAATCTCACCTACATGTTACAGATTTTTTTTCTGCACGTAAATTGACCTGCGGTGCATAATTTAAAATCCACCTTATGTCAATTTATCCTGCGTTTCGGCCTAGGAATTGTATCTGACTAGTTTAAAAAACAAAGCGCACCAAAATCAGCAGCATAAAACTGCACCTATTTCTGCATCAAAATGTAAAAACTGCACCTGAAAACGCATCAAAAAGTGTTAGGTGCGGCTTTTAGTTGCAGAATTACCTGCATTTACCTGCGGTTTTGATGCAGATTTTCTGCACCAAATTACTCAACGTGTGCATGTAGCCTAAAACACCAAGCCAATTTCAGCAAGCAAAGAATTTTTTTATCAGTTTCCCAGTACTATGGTACTTTAAATGGTGGCATTAGAAACGACATCTCCCCCCGCAAAAAATAAGCCCTCACTGCACTCTATTAACAGAAAAATAAAAAGTTATGACTCTTGGAAGGCGGGGAGTGAAAAACTAAAATGAAAAATAAAGAAATGTCTCAGTCCTTAAGGGGTTAACTGGTTGCTGACACAGGTCAAGAATACTCGTCCTGAGCGGCGGGTACTTGGCACATTAGGATGAGTATTCTCATCCTGTGTGACAGCCAGTGTCCACGCGCCACGATGAGCTGGGCAGCAGCTGTAATGTCTGTAATACACAGCCACAGCCCAGCTCTACCGGCGGAGAGAAGAGAAACCTCTTCTCTCTGCCGTTAACCCCTTGAATGCCGCGATCAAAGCTGATCGCAGCAGCATTCAAATCTAAAGTGAGAAGGGGGTCTCCCCTTTGATCGCATCACAGGAAATCCCTGTGACGCAATCAATGGCTATACCTGGTATGGGCAGACAGCCCAGGGTCCATTGAAGGACACCCGGGCTGTCTGACCATATTTCCTGTTGTCAGGGCATACTTAGGTAGATATATGCCAGTACATTAAAGTTCAATAATCTAAATGAAAAATTCCTTTATGGGATTAAAAAACAAAAGTTCAATTAATAAAAAAAAAATTGTTTAAAAAATACACAGAAATACAAATTTTTTACAATAAATAAACTTTTCTAAATATAAGTCCCAAGACATGAAATAATATACGCATATTTGGTATCGCCACGTCCGTAGCAACTTGTACAATAAATGTATAATGTTATTTATGATGATTGGTGTAAGGTGTAACAACAAAATAAAGAAAACTGCAGCGGAACTGCTTTTTTTCCCTAAGTTTTTGCCAAAAATAAAAATGTATAGTAATTAAACGATAATGTAAATGTACCAAAACAATGGTATCTACATAAAGTACAACTTGTCCCGCAAAAATCAAAGTCTCATACAGCTACGTCGGACAAAAAAATGAAAAAGTTATAAGCGCCGGGATACAAAGAGGGAAATATAAAAAAAACAGTTCGGTCTTCAAGGCCAAAATTGGCCTTAAGGGGTTAAAGGTAAACATACTATTCAATTCTTCTAATATCTCATGAGTCCAGAGAATCATTTGCGTATGTCATGGGATGATGTCATAATACAATTTTTCTCCCTAGTCTTTCTGATAGCTCATAGGTCACAGAGCATAATTTGCATATTCCTTATGACATCTCGGGTTCCATAGTGATGTCACAAAGACATTTTCCGGTAAGGCAGTGCCTGAGGTTGTCAAATGTATCAGTGCTGTTGTCTTCTCCGTGGGACATAGTTCTGTATTTTGCGATTTATAGCGACTAGTGGCTACTAGAAGCGATTTTTTTCCAAAAGTTTGGTTCTTACCAGATCATGATTGGCCTTCTACTTCTGCTAACATCTTGTTTCATCACAAGATCCCTCTGCTGCATCGAATGCGACGCAAGAGGGAAAATGGCTATGGCAAAATATCACACTTTTATCAGAAGCCAAGTGGATGAAAGCACAGAGGCCTATGTGACCATAAGGCGGTTTTCTAAAATTGCCGAAAAAGAGATTCTAAATTACCTTGAGGATGAAGTCGAGATGCTGGGTAATTGTCTTATTAAGTATTACTATTATTATTACTACTATTATTACTACTATTATTATTATTACTATTATTATTATTATTATTACTATTATTATTACTATTATTATTATTATTATTATTATTATTGTTATTACTATTATTATTATAATTTGAATGATGATATATAGATAATGATTGTATCTTTGGTGTTTCCATTCCAGATGACTATGCTATTTCCGACATAGTTTCGGAGTATAAAAAATCGGTTGATATCATCGAGGCAATAGATTTTAAAGGTAAATATTATATTTTGCTTCTCTTATTAATGTAAAATAAAAATGAACTTTGTTTTGGGGGCCCAGACTAATAGATTGGGGAATTAGCTGCCATTATTATTTCTCTTCATTTATTCTAGACGTCCAGCTTCTTCATATAATTATACATCAATTTAAACAACTTAAAGAAAAGCTGAAGGTGATAGCCCAGGAGTCTCAGGAAAGTAAGTGAAATATTCATGTCTAGCTAGTGATGCCAGTTTATCCACCCGGAGATGACAGATCTATATAGTGGGAGCTCTGGTAATACTGATGCGGTGTGCCAGTGTCTCTCCCCGGTGCAGCGTGTAACAGATTGGGGTGCACTCCCTGTTGACTTATCTGAGTTAAGTTAAAAAACGTCAGGTCGAACCTTTTACTTGTGGAAACAGAAACTTCATGACTATAACGCTTGGTCTGAACACCATATTTTTCATATTTACACCAGGCAACTTACAAATGTACATTGATAAATCCCCTGCTTCCCTTCACACTGTGCATTATAAAACTGTCTGTCTGCAGCCACCACTAGAGGGAGCTCAGTGTATATAAATATATACAGATACCATTGAACTCAATGAAAGGTATACAAATCTATGTCAGGAAGCCAAAGGAGTTAATAGTCGGGCTCCCTTCTCACTTCGGGCCCCATAGCAGTGGCCGTGGTCTGCGTCTATGGTAAGTGCGCCATCGGACCTGGCAGAGGATGGGTATCGAATTCAAATAGTATGAAACCTGACTGTTTCTTAGATTGTCAGAAGTGCCTTTTTTTTTTTACGTCTCCTTGTCAGTGTAGCAGTCGACATTCTATTGACAGACAGGAGAAAATTAGCTAAAAATATAATATTGAGAACTGCTATACGCTGCGCTTTCAGTGCCATTTTTTTTATAATTACTAATTTTGCATTTCTTTCACTTTTAGGGAGATGCCCAAATAAAAAAGGTGAGTTCTTCTAGATATATTATTACCCCATAACATGCTGCAACATTATTACATGTGACTGTACTAGACGCCTGCGCCTCATGTAGAAATACTGGTGCAGGCAGAAACTGCAGGTCTTCCCTATAGCCACCAATCACATCACTGCTTTTATTTTCTACCCTACACTGGACACATGACAGCAGGAATCTGATTGGCTGCTGTGGATGTCAGTTCTAGGAGCTGCTGGGCTCTATATAGGACCCGGACTCTACTGGGGCAGCTCAGAGATTTCAATGGAAATGTATAAGTTCAATGTTTATGAGTCTGACAACGACAACATTAAGTGACAAGTTCTTTTTTGTCTTTGTTTCTCAGGTGAAGACAGCTGTGGTAAGTACATCTTATACTTTTTATTTATTTTTTATATTTTCTATAACATTGTAAGTTTTTAAAACAAGTGTATTTCCCCAGGTATAATGGTGCAAACGTACACCAATTGTAAGACCTGTGACGAGGAAAATGTTGTCTGCGCCGGGGGCCATCCAAAAAATCAAGGTATTGTATGAGTTTTATTCATTGGCCAGAGGAACTGGGATTATTGTTAATATAATATGTGTGAATTGTGACTTACCGTTCATGTGTATGGAAAATATATTTGTATTATATATTTATGGTGTTGTCAGAACACCTCTATTATACATGGATGACAGCACTATATAGACGCTGCACACCTCCCCCCGCAGAGGACAAAAAAGTTACATGTAAGCGGCCGCTGACTGGTTACTTACATATAACTATGAGAGCGGGCAGCACTGTAGAGAACGTGAAGTAAGTAAACAGAGGCTGCTGTAATTTGGGAGGTTATTGTGGTTGTCACTATGTACGGGGGGGGGGGGGGGCTGTGACTGACATTGTTTTTGAGTACCAGCCGACACATAGCGCTATATAAAGGGCACTGTCGCTGGCACTGTTTAGGGAGCCACTCACTGTATGTGTTACTGGGTTGGGGGCATTGTAATGACAATCTTCTCCTGACTGGATGATGAGAGTTGTAGTAAAATACTTTCCTCTCTTCACAGAAAACATGGATAGATGCAGCTGTGTGTGCACCGAGAGTGGATGCTCTGGTAAGTAGCGGCTTTTATTCCTTTATATAAATCCATATATTAAATTAGTAATAAACACCGGACACAAAGCGCTCACTGTCCACTCTGTAAATATGCAGAACACTTCCAATAATCCATAGTTCATGCCGGAAAATCTGATTTACTGAACCAGAAGGAAATTTAGATTGATGTGATTCTGTCCAATGATAATCCTGCAGGAGCCACTAGTAGAATAGGAGCGCCATTTGTGGCAGTCTGTGTTTCCTCCATGTGACAGGGGATACACGTCAACACATGATTATGATATTTATTCTAAAGAAATCTTATAAAACACTCATATTTGATAATTTTCTTCTTTTATCAGATTTGAAAACTGGACTTTTCTGCTCTCCATGCAAAAAATCAAAAAGCTTACATTGCCGAGACGATAAACTGTGGACGTAAGTAGATGGTATAATAATATCAGTGACTGTGAGTTACAATGTAGTGTACAGCGCAGGGGCCGAGTAGATACATAACTAACACTCTAACACTTTCTTTTTGTCTAGAAATATTTATGCAAGTTACAGAGGATGAAGATCTATATCTAGACTGTAACTTTATGTGGCATGCCAGGCTGCAGGAGCCCTATAAAAATGTGTTCATCATGGTAAATATTTGACATATTTCTAAGGAAATGAGGGTAAAATGGGAGATTTTTGATAAAGTAACCAGGAAAGTGCCTGATATCATTGTACATACGGCCATCAAGTCAAGGCGTTTGTTTCTCCCCCAGTGATAATGACATTGATATAAATAATTGAGACATAGAAGGTTCTAACAATTGTCCATATTATCTTTTCAGCCCGGTGAAAATGAACCAAAAGTCACCGAGGACAGCTTTTTAAAAATCATGGGCGTCCAGATGCACGAGTCCGGCGTTTACCAGTGTACCACCATGCTGCAATCCGGTGTGCCAGTCAGCCACCTTGTGTATAATGTGAGAGGTAAGTGCATATTATCACCGCCACTATGCGGAACTGTAATACATAGACGGCCTACGCTGATATATGAGGGATGGATTTCCCCGGTAGGAATATTGGATGTAGCAGTTTGCCACTTGGCTCATCCTTTCATCTCCAGCGCACTGTATTTTGTAGATAGTTTTCTAGTGACGGTGCTGTCCCTTATAATTCTACATTTTTATGGTAAGATTTTTATTATGAAATATAATGAGGAGAGATAATTGTGATGTCCTGATATATTATATCTTTATTATTTTTTCTGTCTTAAAATCACCTAAAATGCAATTTCTTTCCTCCCTTGATACTGATAAAATGAATTATTTTTTATTTAGTTCTCAGTGGATCAACGAGAACAACAGCGGTATACCAGCCTCGTCCCACACTGCCTGACGTGCTTGACATCACAGCGCCTGAGACGGTATTTCAGAAGACATTAAAAATCAACAGTAAAGTCTTCATAGCGATATCTGTACCCACCATCGTTACCATCATGATAATTGCTGGCATAGGGTATGTAAAAAACAACCATTACTTATGTACATGTAGCTGAGCTGAACAAATCTTGTCAGGTTGTCTACATGAATAATTGATCAGGAGATGCAGTACTTTTACTACTTAAATATGATGCCGTTCTTAAGATTTTGGTTCTGTTCACACTGGCATATATTTATTTATTTTATTAAACCTACATTGTATGGCATATGAGAGCCAGTAATTGGCTTGTTAGCTTCTGTCCCGTCAGATTTCCTTTGCTCCTGACAGGTAGAATAGTATAATCTGCAACACTGTTTTACCCAGTAAAAACAGAAACTTGGCAGAACCTATTAAAGTTACTGAAGTCAATGCACTACATAGGGATGAGATGATATTTTCAGGAGACTGATAAGCAGGTGAAGTACAGAGAACACACCAGGGGACATCTGCACACACTCCACCTATGTTCGGCATAGTAGAGTTCAGAGTTCACATGTAAATAGCAGATATCGAATAACTGATATTTATTTTTCTTCTTTTTAGCATCTACATCTGCCGGATAAAAAGAAGATCAAAAGCGCCTCTGGAAGAAGAGCCGGTATAGAGGCGACATGTCAAGTTCCAGCCTTTATCACCATCAGCCTTTGTCATCAAGGCAAAAAAAAACTAACATATCTCCTAAACCTCCACTCAAAAAAATAAAAACAAAAACTTCTCCAAAGCCTATCTGTGAGGGTCTTCCTTCCCTTTCTTCCCCATTAATGATCAAGAACTGTAGAGACCAAGTACTCCTAAGGATAAGGACAAACGGAACTTGCAGCCAGGTGGCCGAAAATAGCTCTGACATGCTGCTTGGCGCGGATCTTAAATTGATTGTTAATGGACAGTAGGTTTTGCAGGTAAACAGCAGTTTTACCCATAAGACCACGTGGGCATTGGAGTGGGTTTTTCTCTGGAGGGTTGTGGCAAAATTTGTGATTGGAAGTAATTTCATCGATGTGGTGAACGTGATGTATAGTTTTCCCACTGCTAGAGTCAGTGTCTGTGGGGACTTATCCCATTCTGTTGAACTCTTTAGAGGAACTCGGCAGGGGTGTCCCCTTTCTCTGCTCTTGTTCGCCATGTTTATTGAACTTTTGGCAATTCTAATAAGAGAGGATGAGTCTATTTCTGGATTCGGTTGTGGAGTGGTGAGGGACAAAATCCTTTTATATGCAAATTATGTTTTATTATACCTGAACGACGCAGTGAGGTCTGTCCCGAGGGCCATTCAGGTGATACAATTTGGTTCGTCTTCTGGATTAGCGATTAATTGGGGAAAATTGATTCTGCTACCATTGAATAAAAAATATTCATATTTTTCAGGAAAATGATCTGCCTTGAGTCCCCCACATCACTTTGAATACCTGGAGATTAAGATAGATGGTAATCTGGAAAATGCAGGGGACCAATAGTAGCGGTCCCCTGATGACGATCGCTGTAATTGGTCAGTCTTCTGTGACTGGCCAATTACAGCGCATGACAACAGGAACTGGGCTGTCAGTGTCTGATCTCTTCAGTCCGAGAGTGAAGGTGAAGAGATCAGACGTGCCCAGCGATAGTATGAATTTCACCTGTCAGATCCAGCGATAATAACCCCACATTAACCCCTCCACTGCCGCTCAGTTTACCTGCTCCCTGCTTCTGCCTTTTTTTTTTAAATGTTAATAATAATAATAATAATAGAGAGAGAGAGAGGAAAGGGAGAGAGAGAGAGAGAGAGAGAGAGGCAGAGAGAGAGAGAGACAGAGAGAGAGAGAGAGACAGAGAGAGAGGGAGAGAGACAGAGAGAGAGCCTTTTGAAATTAACTTGAAAATGTGAGAAATTGCAGCTAAAGTTCTGTCTTGCTACGTCCTAGAAATATAAAAGGATGTTCAAAAAAATGATGCAAACATAAAGTAGACATATGAGAAATGTAAACTAGTAACTATTTTGTGTGGTATTACTATCTGTTTTATAAGCAGACACATTAAAATTTAGAAAAATGCATATTTTTCCAAATTTTCTCAAAATTTTGGTGTTTTTTTACAAATAAATGTTGAATTTAACGACCACATTTTTTCAGTATCATAAAGTAAAACATGTCACGAGAAAACAGTCTCAGAATCGTTTGGATAGGCAAAAGTATTCTGGAGTTATTACCACATAAAGTAACACATGTCAGATTTGCAAAAATCAGCTGTGTCCACAAGGCCAAAATAGGCTTAGTCCTTAAGGGGTTAAAGAGGCTCTGTCACCACATTATAAGTGGCCTATCTCCTACCTAATATGATCGGCGCTGTAAAGTAGATTACAGCAGTGTTTTTTATTTAGAAAAACGATCATTTTTAGCTTTATGCTAATGAGTTTCTTAATGACCAACTGGGCGTGTTTTACTTTTTGACCAAGTGGGCCTTGTGGAGAGAAGTGTATGACGCTGACCAATCAGTGACCAATTAGCGTCATACACTTCTCCCCATTCATTTACACAGCACATAGCGATATAGCTATATCGCTATGTGCAGCCACATACACACACACTAACGATATTGCAGTATCCTGACAATGAATATACATTATCTCCAGCCAGGACGTGATGTCTAGTCAGAACCCTGCCACTTCTCTGTGATTTACAGCATAGCAGGCGTAGTCTCGTGAGATTATGTTGTAAACTGTCATTTACAGTGAGATCTGGCTGTGCTGTGCTGTAGTCTCACACAGATGCTGCAGAAATGGTCAGAATTCTGAATACACATCCCGTCCTGGCTGGAGGTAATGTATATTCATTGTCAAGACACTGCAGTAACGTTATAGTGTGTTTATGTAATAAATGTTGAATTTAACGACCAAATTTTTTCAGTATCATAAAGTAAAACATGTCACGAGAAAACAATCTCAGAATCGTTTGGATAGGCAAAAGTATTCTGGAGTTATTACCACATAAAGTAACACATGTCAGATTTGCAAAAATCAGCTGTGTCCACAAGGCCAAAATAGGCTTAGTCCTTAAGGGGTTAATGAGGCTCTGTCACCACATTATAAGTGGCCTATCGCCTACCTAATATGATCGGCGCTGTAAAGTAGATTACAGCAGTGTTTTTTATTTAGAAAAACGATCATTTTTGACGGAGTTATGACCTATTTTTGCTTTATGCTAATGAGTTTCTTAACCCCTTAAGGACGCAGCCTAGTTTTGGCCTTAACCCCTTGCGTACCTTCGCCGTAATAGTACGTCGCTGGCCGCTTATTCCAGCGTACCTTCGCCGTACTATTACGGCACAGGAATGACATAACAGCGGCGGCAGCTGTCATTGACAGCTAACCGTCTCTGCTACCGGCCTGGGGACCAATTAGCAGTCCCCAATGCCGGCGATTGCTGTGATTGGTCAGTCTCTGAAGACTGACCAATCACAGCCGTCTGTGACGTCGTCTGCAGGAGAAAGCTCCTGTCACTTTCTCTGATCTCCTCACTTCTGTGAGATACGTGAGTAGATCAGAGAAAGCGGTGTAAAAAAAACCCACTATTTTTATTAACCCCTTCCCGAAAATGGGCGTATAGTAACGCCCTGAGGATGAAGCGGGCACAGGAGCTGTGCTCGCTCCATCTTCATCGGATGTCGGCTGTAATATACAGCCGACATCCCACTGCAACTACAGCGATCACTGTCCTCCCCGATCGCTGTAGTTTAACCCCTTAAACGCCGCTGTCAATAGCGACAGCAGCATTTAAGTGATTGATACAGAGGGAGGGGGCTCCCTCTGCACCCCATTGCCCCCCCCCTCGCGAAAAATCGCGGGGTTCTGATGGTTGCAATGGCAACCAGGAAGCCCAGCAACGGCTTCCTGGTTGCCAGGTACGGGAGCCTATTAGGTCCTGCCCTAGGCAGGACGTAATAGGCTCAACTGTCAGTTGTAAAGTGACAGTTACAATACACTGCACTACATCAGTACATACAGAAGTAGTGCAGTGAATTGTGCAGGGGATCAGAAGGTCAGATCTTCCAGTCCCCTAGTATGTGTAGAAAAAAAAGTAAAAAAAAAGTTTTAGATAAATAAATAAATACAAGTTTTACGTAATAAAAACAATAATCACCCTGTTTCCCTGATCAAGCCCTTTATAATTAGAAAAAAAAGACAAAAAAAGACAAAAACTAGACATAATAGGTATCGCCGCGTTCGTATTGGCCTGACCTATAAAAATATCATATTATTTATCACCGTAAAAAAAATACCATAAAAAACAATGGCAGAATTTCCTTTTTTGGTCATGTTGTTTCCAAAAAAATGGAATAAAAAGTGATCAAAAAGTCACGCGTAGCCAAACATGGTACCAATAAAAACTACAGTGTGTCACGCAAAAAACAAGCCCTCACAAAGCTCCGTCGACAAAAAAATAAAAAAGTTATGGCTCTCATGACATGGTGACACTAAAACATTTTATTTAGAAAAAAGTTTTTTTTTTTTGTAAAAGCAGTAAAACATATAAAAACTATATAAATTTGGTATTGCCATAATCGTATCGAACCGCAGAATAAAGTAAACATGTTGTTTTGTACTGCACAGAGAACGCCGGTAAAAAATTATAAAAAAAATTGTGAAAGAATTTCTGGTATTTGGTCTCCTCACCTCAGAAAAAATGGAATAAAAACTGATCAAATTATCGCATGTACCCCAAAATGATACTAATAAAAACGACAGCTCATCCCATGAAAATCAAGCACTCACACAGCTCGTCAACGGAAAAATAAAAAGTTCTGACTCTTGGAACGCAATAATGCAAAACGACGGCCCAGACTAATTTATATGTGCAGCAGTTCTTCACCTAAAACCCCACGTCATCATTTGCAGCCCCCATTGGTAGACCCTGTAAATGCAGCGAAAACGATGACATTTTGGGGTCTGTGCTACATATGGGGCTAGTGAAGAAGTCAAAGATTAGGCAATACTGGAGTGCGGATATTTTGTACAACACCACAGACACCCTTTGGAAGTGCGACTCCTGCACCCAATAATCCGGCCTGTGCATGAAGGATTGGTTCAAAGCGTACGTCACTATCCAGGGATAATTCATTTTATTATTCATTCTCCCCATTATTACATCATCCTATTATGACCTATTGCACTCCGCCCAGCTTACATATACCCTGATGTACTCCACATAGCTTACATATACCCTGATGTACTCCACCCAGCTTACATATACCCTAATGTACTCCGCCCAGCTTACATATACCCTGATGTACTCCACCCAGCTTACATATACCCTGATGTACTCCACATAGCTTACATATACCCTGATGTACTCTGCCTAGCTTACATATACCCTGATGTACTCCACATAGCTTACATATACCCTGATGAACTCCGCCCAGCTTACATATACCCTGATGTACTCTGCCTAGCTTACATATACCCTGATGTACTCCGCCCAGCTTACATATACCCTGATGTACTCCACATAGCTTACATATACCCTGATGTACTCCACCCAGCTAACATATACCCTGATGTACTCCACCCAGCTTACATATACCCTGATGTACTCCTCTCAGCTTACATATACCCTGATGTACTCCACCCAGCTTACATATACCCTGATGTACTCCACCCAGCTTACATATACCCTAATGTACTCCTCTCAGCTTACATATACCCTGATGTACTCCACCCAGCTTACATATACCCTGATGTACTCCACCCAGCTTACATATACCCTGATGTACTCCACCCAGCTTACATATACCCTGATGTACTCCGCTCAGCTTACATATATCCTGATGTACTCCGCACAGTTTACATATGCCCTGATGTACTCCACCCAGCTTACATATGCCCTGATGTACTCCGCCCAGCTTACATATACCCTGATGTACTCCGCACAGCTTACATATACCCTGATGTACTCCGCACAGCTTACATATACCCTGATGTACTCCGCACAGCTTACATATACCCTGATACACTCCGCCCAGCTTACATATGCCCCCACATTATAAACTGAAACACCAGTAAAACACTAAACAAAACTACTACCAAGCAAAATCTCTGCTCCAAAAGCCAAATGGCGCTCCTTCTGGGCCTGGCAATGTGCCCAAACAGCAGTTTATGACCACATATGGGGTATTACAGTACTCTGGAGAACCGCTTAACAATTTATGGGGCGTATGTCTCCAGTGGTACAAGCTGGGCCCAACGCATTGGGCACTGAAATAGCATATATGTGGAAAATAGCAATTTTCAATCTGCAACATCCACTGTGCACTAATTTCTGCAAAACCTTTGGGGGTCAAAATGCTCACTACACTTCTAGATGAATTCCTTGAGGGGTGTAGTTTCCTAAATGGGGTCACTTCTCGAGAGTTTTCACTGTACTGGTACCTCAGCGCAATGCAACATGGTGTCAAAAACAAATTTAGTAAAATCTCCACTCCAAAAACGAAATTGCACTTCTTCCGTTTAGACCCTTGCCGTATGTCCAAATAGCCGTTTACAACCACATATGGGGTATTTCCGTAATCAGGAGAAATTGTGTAACACATTTTGGGGTGTCTTTTCTCCTGTATTCCTTGTGGAAATGAAAAATTCTGAGCTAAAGCTACAGGTTATTGGAAAAAAAAATTTTTTTCATTTTCACGGACCAATTCTAATAAAATCTATAAAACACCTGAGGGCTCAAAATGCTCACTACACCTCTAATTTAATTCTTTCAGGGGTATAGTCTCCAAATCTGGAGATCACACCTGGGGAATTTCTACTGTACTGGTACTTCAGGGACTCTGCAAATGCGACATGGCCCCCAGAAACCAATTCAGCAAAATCTGAGCTGCAAAATCCAAATGGTTCTCCGTCCCTTCTGAGCCCTGCCGTGGGTCCAAACAGCAGTTTATTACCACATAATGGGGTATTACCGTAATCAGGAGAAATTGCTTTACAAATGTTGAGGTGCTTTTTCTCCTTTATTCCTTATAAAAATTAGAAAATTCTGTGTTTTTTCTGTGGTAGTTACAGCAGAGGACGCGTAATCTTGCGAGATTGCGCGGTAAATGACAGGTTACAACGAGATCACACCTCCTCTGCTGTAACTACCATAGAAACAGTAACGAAGTGCAGAGATTGTGAATAGACATCCCGTGGAATGTCTATTCACTGTCTAAACACTTCAGTATTGTTAATGTGTTAGTATAAGACAGCACATAAGGATCTAGCAGGATCCCTATGCGCTGTGTAAATGAATGATGAGGAGTGCAGGACGCTGATTGGTCACTGATTGGTCAGTGTCATACACTCATCTGTACAACGCCCACTTGGTCTAAAGTAAAAATACGCCCACTTGGGCATTAAGCAACTCATTAGCATAAATCTAAAAATGCTAATAAAGTGGTGAAAATAGATTGTTTATTTAAATTAAAAGCACTGCTGTCACCTACATTATAGCGCCGATCTCCTTATGTAGGAGATCGGGCACTTATAATGTGGTGACAGAGCATCTTAAACCCAGATACGTCTACATGGAGTGCACCCCAATCTGTTACACGCTGCACCGGGGAGAGACACTGGCACACCGCATGTCATGTCCCACAACTTGTTTTCGTTCATTGACATGTATCTGTTATACTGCTATTATTGTGGGTTTGTGGTTTGATATTGTCCCTCCTGTGTTCCTGTCCTCTAGCTGTGATGTTTAGCTCCTCCCCTCTCCCTGCTGGTGGCAGCCATCTTTTCATTCTTCATGTGCTCTCTGTATATGCAGCTACCCGGCAGCCATCACCCTATTTCACCTTCTATACTGAGCACATTACAAGAATTCAGCCTGGAATAAAGCACTGGATCTTTCTACAAGCCTTATGGTCGAGTTAATAGTGTCTGACAAGACATGTCTCGGTGTGAGTACTGGTCAATACAGATACAGGCAGGCCTCACAAGCCTTAGACTTACAGCCAAGTTACTGAGTCAGAATAGTAAAACAGGAGTGTTAGTGACTGTCAGATACAAGTATAAGACAGCTCTCAGCCTCTACAGAGATACAGCTACAAGAAGAGCAAGTGCCTGCAGTGTCTGCGCTAATCATCAGTGTGCTTGTGTATTAGCAGCCACAGCTCAGCTCCCATTGCATAGAACCTCCTATCAAGCCGGCTACCTCACTGCAGTATCATTCAGATCTACTGTTTGATGCATCATGGCTGAAATGGAGCCCAGTCTGCAGTCCAGTGACAAAGCCAAACGCTCTGCTCAGCCTACCGGGAAGGTTAAAGAGAATCTTGAAAGTAAGAAACACCAACTTTCTTCTGATCTCTTGAAACTGGCAAAGATTGCAGGTTCATGTCTCCAGCATATCTCTTCCTGCACATGATGTGTTACCACTAGAGGGAGCTTTAGAACAGTTTTGTGTAATGCATGAACATTATAAAATGAAAAGCCGGGAATATGAATGCATAAGAAGAAGCTTGATACGCAGGATTCTTTACAGGAGTTGCAAAGCTTCCAGCATCTCAACTCAGAACGAGACAGCTCAGTATGCGAAATTAAATCGAGAACAGAGGCAAGAATTGCGCAACTTCTGGAAACGTTATCTCGCATTTCTAAGTCCACCAGGCGCTCAAAACGTACGTCTAAGTCACAATCTTCAAAATATTCCACGCTTAGTGAGCAGCTTATAAGGGCTCAGCAGCGGAAGCTACTAAGATACAGGCCGCCTTCACACAACAGAAAGCAGAGATGGAAGCATGTGCGGCTCAAACAAAGGCAGAAATGCAAGCGCTAGAAAAACAATGTGAACACGCTACAGCCATGGCAAGGTTAACAGGTTCCCGACCGCTGGCTGTATTTTTACGGCCAGCGGTCATAGTCTCTGAAGTCCGCCGTATAGACTAATTACAGCCCTGTGCCCACGCTATTACCAACAGCTCTGGGCACTGGGCAGAGTATCAGGGACCAATCTGATGGTCCCTGAACATGTGGTCACAGCGACCACATTTGTTTCATTTTGACTTTTCTGGCAGCAAATCTCCTGCCTCTTTTCTTCTCCTCAAACATTGTTTCAGTGTGAGGAGAAGAAGAGACTCGGGAGAATTGCTGCCAGAAGAATACTGTGAAAAAAAATACAGTTACACTCTAAAACATTCTCTGTATAGATAGATTTCTATCTATCTATACAATCTATCTATCCATCTATCTTTTTTTCTATCTACCTTTCTTTCTTTTATTCTATTAGAATAGGCAGGTAGGGAGTATATAATTATATATATATCCACATATATATAATATATATAGCAATAGTGGTTTATTTTTTTGTTAGCGGTAGTGTAGATATATATAGCAGTTAGTTTGTGTGTTTTATAAAAAAAAAAAAATTGTTTCGTTAGTGTTAGTGACGTTATGGCGAGGAAGTTGTTTTCACGCGCCTCGCACGTACCTTTATTAGTCTATGGGGCCGTGCAGACTGTCCGTGAGTTTCACGCAGCGTGTGTCCGCTGCTAAAACTCACGACATGTCCTATATTTGTGCGTTTCTCGCGTATCACGCACCATTGAAGTCAATGGGTGCGTGAAAATCACGCGCAGCACACGGAAGCACTTCCGTATGACGCACGTATTCGCGCAAGAGCAGTAAAAAGTATGAATGAAAACAGAAAAGCACCACGTGCTTACAAACATCCAGAGTGTCATAATGATGGCGGCTGCGCAAAAATCACGCAGCCACGCATCATATGGTGATGACACACAGAGCTGTTAAGTGCCTTTTGCACGCGCAAAACACCGTGTTTTTTGAGCGTGCAAAACGCACACGCTCGTGTAAATCCAGCCTAAAGAAAAGACTGATATCAGCATCTCCTTTCTTTTGTGTCCAATATGGTGCTTGACTCATGAAACGGAGCCAAAAACTGCCACAAAACCTACTTCAAAACAATGTGTTATCTTGACCTAAGAGTCCCGACATGTTGATTGTTTTTTGTTTTTTTTATATTTTATTTTTATTAGGTAAATTATTGTGATACAAACACATTGGAGAGTAATACTAAATAATACTCCACACAATACCCTACAGATTCCCAACCCAAACCACCCACCCGCCAGATCCAAGGAACAAAAAAATAAATAAATCCCTACACTTTACATCTATTCCAGACACCCAAAAGTTCCTCTTATTTACATAGTTGGTTCTGCTTTTTAGCTCTTATATTCTCATACATGTTGATTTTAAGAACAATGTTTCTCCATTCCTGAAAAGAGGGGCGAGTCCCTGCCATCCATTTCCTTGCAATAACTTTTTTAGCGAGCAGTAAATCTCTCAAAATGAGATGTATTTGCATTTGCAATACGCAGTACAATTTAAAGTGCCAACGGAGCGGATTTCAAGATCACCCGATCTAACTTGGATGCCACTTCTTAAATATCAAAGACCAATATGAATCAATAGCAGGGCACGCCCATACCATATGCAAAAACTCTGCCACTGGATATTGGCATCTATGGCATTTTGCCTCCTTAATTAAACCCATTTTATACAGTGAGGCAGGAGAATAATATAATTGATGGGTAAGATTGAACTGAACCATAAGATTGTTTTCACAAAGCGAAGTCTCCTTCCCATTCTTATTCACATTATACATTTCTCCCGACTTAGGCCCCATGCACACGACCGTATTACCGTGGACCGTACTGCGGTTCGCGGTTTTACGGACCCATTCGGTTCTATTGGCCGTGGATACCTTTCCGTAGCGCTATGGATGGATGACCGTGCCGGGAATTATGGAGCATGTCCTATTTTTTGTATGGGAGCACGGCCAAAAAATGCAGGCGGTCGTCAGCGGCCGGCCGTGCCCGCAACCGTAGGCTATGATTACGGGCACGGCCGTGTTCATGGGGCCTAATTGGACCTAAATCCCTATTTCAACCACTTTGACTTGTGAAAACAGTGTTTTGTGAGTTATAAACATATAATTATTTGATAAATACTTGACAGAAGCCCTCGCTGCATTCATCTCAAGAATACATTCTAAAGCAAAGTACTTTTGAACTCTGAACAAAATTTTGTCCAGGGATTTAGTGCTAGCAGGCCATAATTGATAATACCTATATCCAAATTTCTTATTTACCCCATACATGAATTGTAAATCCTCAAAAGGAATTATTTGTCCCTCTTTAAAAATATGTGACCTTCCCGTGTAATACCTATTCTTTCCCAAAAACTATACTCGGGAATTATCATACATTTTTATAATCTTAGTTATTCCAAATCGGGGTAAAAGAAACTGCCCCTAATCCCAGACAAACCTCTTGAAATCCGCCCAACTTTTAGTAATGCACCATACACATGACCGTATATGTTATCCATAATTACGGACCCATTCTTTTCTATTGGCCACGGACCCCTTTCAGTATTTTTACGGATGGGTATCCAAGCTGAAAAAATGATAGAACCTGTCCTATTCCTGTCCGTAATTACGGCACGGACTCTCCCATAGAAGCCTATGGGCGCTTCCGTAAATACGGACAGCTACGGATGTGCATCCGTAAACCGTTCGTATTTACGGAAGCGTTGCTATGCAACATGCTGGTGACAACATTTGCAGCCTCCCTCTTTTTTTACGGATCTGTATATACGGATCAAATACGGATGCAATACGGTCCGTATTTACCGACACCCTTCCGTATATACGGCTAAGTTACGGATGACTACAGATCCGTATTTACAGACAATATTTCGGGATAGATGAAAATACAGTCGTGTGCATGGGGCCTAACCCTGCATCCATGGGAGGGTTAAGCCTCCCTCACTTACCTTTATCCATAAGTACTTCTGTTTGATCCTAACCCTTTTCCTGCCCCCAAATAAGATCATTGGGAATTACTTCTATCAGCTTAAAGACCCTTCTATTGATCCATACCCGACAAGATGAGGAACCATTTTCACAAGGGATATTCTATCGCTCCTCGAAAGGGGAGGTTTACTCCACATATGCACCTTAGCTCTAGTTTTTTAAATCAATGGCATAATATTTAAAGAGATATGATTTTCCAGATTACCATCTATGTTAATCTCCAGGTATTCAAAGTGATGTGGGGGACTCAAGGCAGATCATTTTCCGGAAAAATCATTATCTATTGCATCCAATGGTAGCAGAATAAATTTTCCCCAATTAATCGCTAATCCAGATAATGAACCAAATTCTATCACCTGAATGGCCCTCGGGACAGACCTCACTGCGTCGTTCAGGCATAATAAAACATAATTTGCATATAAAAGGATTTTGTCCCTCACCACTCCACAACCGAATCCAGAAATAGACTCATCCTCTCTTATTAGAATTGCCAAAAGTTCAATAAACATGGCGAACAAGAGCAGAGAAAGGGGACACCCCTGCCGAGTTCCTCTAAAGAGTGCAACAGAATGGGATAAGTCCCCACAGACACTGACTCTAGCAGTGGGAAAACTATACATCACCTTCATTCACCACATCGATGAAATTACTTCCAATCACAAATTTTGCCACAACCCTCCAGAGAAAAACCCACTCCAATGCCCACGTGGTCTTGTGGGTAAAACTGCTGTTTACCTGCAAAACCTACTGGCCATTAACAATCAATTTAAGATCCGCGCCAAACAGCATGTCAGAGCTGTTTTCGGCCGCCTGGCTGCAAGTTCCGTTTGTCCTTATCCTTAGGAGTACTTGGTCTCTACAGTTCTTGATCATTAATGGGGAAGAAAGGGAAGGAAGACCCTCACAGATAGGCTTTGGAGAAGTTTTTGTTTTTATTTTTTGGAGTGGAGGTTTAGGAGATATGTTAGTATTTTTTTTTTGCCTTGATGACAAAGGCTGATGGTGATAAAGGCTGGAACTTGACATGTCGCCTCTATACCGGCTCTTCTTCCAGAGGCGCTTTTGATTTTCTTTTTATCCGGCAGATGTAGATGCTAAAAAGAAGAAAAATGAATATCAGTTATTCGATATCTGCTATTTACATGTGAACTCTGAACTCTACTATCCTGAACATAGGTGGAGTGTGTGCAGATGTCCCCTGGTGTGTTCTCTGTACTTCACCTGCTTATCAGTCTCCTGAAAATATCATCTCATCCCTATGTAGTGCATTGACTTCAGTAACTTTAATAGGTTCTGCCAAGTTTCTGTTTTTTTTGTTTTCTTACTGGGTAAAACAGTGTTGCAGATTATACTATTCTACCTGTCAGGAGCAAAGGAAATCTGACGGGACAGAAGCTAACAAGCCAATTACTGGCTCTCATATGCCATACAATGTAGGTTTAATAAAATAAATAAATATATGCCAGTGTGAACAGAACCTAAATCTTAAGAACGGCATCATATTTAGGTAGTAAAAGTACTGCATCTCCTGATCAATTATTCATGTAGACAACCTGACAAGATTTGTTCAGCTCTGCTACATCTACATAAGTAATGGTTGTTTTTTACATACCCTATGCCAGCAATTATCATGATGGTAACGATGGTGGGTACAGATATCGCTATGAAGACTTTACTGTTGATTTTTAATGTCTTCTGAAATACCGTCTCAGGCGCTGTGATGTCAAGCACGTCAGGCAGTGTGGGACGAGGCTGGTATACCGCTGTTGTTCTCGTTGATCCACTGAGAACTAAATAAAAAATAATTCATTTTATCAGTATCAAGGGAGGAAAGAAATTGCATTTTAGGTGATTTTAAGACAGAAATAATAATAAAGATATAATATATCAGGACATCACAATTATCTCTCCTCATTATAGTTCATAATAAACTCTTACCATAAAAATGTAGAATTATAAGGGACAGCACCGTCACTAGAAAACTATCTACAAAATACAGTGCGCTGGAGATGAAAGGATGAGCCAAGTGGCAAACTGCTACATCCAATATTCCTACCGGGGAAATCCATCCCTCATATATCAGCGTAGGCCGTCTATGTATTACAGTTCCGCATAGTGGCGGTGATAATATGCACTTACCTCTCACATTATACACAAGGTGGCTGACTGGCACACCGGATTGCAGCATGGTGGTACACTGGTAAACACCGGACTCGTGCATCTGGACGCCCATGATTTTTAAAAAGCTGTCCTCGGTGACTTTTGGTTCATTTTCACCGGGCTGAAAAGATAATATGGACAATTGTTAGAACCTTCTATGTCTCAATTATTTATATCAATGTCATTATCACTGGGGGAGAAACAAACGCCTTGACTTGATGGCCGTATGTACAATGATATCAGGCACTTTCCTGGTTACTTTATCAAAAATCTCCCATTTTACCCTCATTCCCTTAGAAATACGTAAAATATTTACCATGATGAACACATTTTTATAGGGCTCCTGCAGCCTGGCATGCCACATAAAGTTACAGTCTAGATATAGATCTTCATCCTCTGTAACTTGCATAAATATTTCTAGACAAAAAGAAAGTGTTAGAGTGTTAGTTATGTATCTACTCGGCCCCTGCGCTGTACACTACATTGTAACTCACAGTCACTGATATTATTATACCATCTACTTACGTCCACAGTTTATCGTCTCGGCAATGTAAGCTTTTTGATTTTTGCATGGAGAGCAGAAAAGTCCAGTTTTCAAATCTGATAAAAGAAGAAAATTATCAAATATGAGTGTTTTATAAGATTTCTTTAGAATAAATATCATAATCATGTGTTGACGTGTATCCCCTGTCACATGGAGAAAACACAGGCTGCCACAAATGGCGCTCCTATTCTACTAGTGGCTCCTGCAGGATTATCATTGGACAGAATCACATCAATCTAAATTTCCTTCTGGTTCAGTAAATCAGATTTTCCGGCATGAACTATGGATTATTGGAAGTGTTCTGCATATTTACAGAGTGGACAGTGAGCGCTTTGTGTCCGGTGTTTATTACTAATTTAATATATGGATTTATATAAAGGAATAAAAGCCGCCACTTACCAGAGCATCCACTCTCGGTGCACACACAGCTGCATCTATCCATGTTTTCTGTGAAGAGAGGAAAGTATTTTACTACAACTCTCATCATCCAGTCAGGAGAAGATTGTCATTACAATGCCCCCAACCCAGTAACACATACAGTGAGTGGCTCCCTAAACAGTGCCAGCGACAGTGCCCTTTATATAGCGCTATGCAAAGTTGTCCCCATAGAGCACTGGTCACAATGACCCTCATAAAGTGTCGGCTGGTACTCAAAAACAATGTCAGTCACAGCCCCCCCCCCCCCCCCCCCCGTACATAGTGACAACCACAATAACCTCCCAAATTACAGCAGCCTCTGTTTACTTACTTCACGTTCTCTACTGCGCTGCCCGCTCTCATAGTTATATGTAAGTAACCAGTCAGCGGCCGCTTACATGTAACTTTTTTGTCCTCTGCGGGGGGAGGTGTGCAGCGTCTATATAGTGCTGTCATCCATGTATAATAGATGTGTTCTGACAACACCATAAATATATAATATAAATATATTTTCCATACACATGAACGGTAAGTCACAATTCACACATATTATATTAACAATAATCCCAGTTCCTCTGGCCAATGAATAAAACTCATACTATACCTTGATTTTTTGGATGGCCCCCGGCGCAGACAACATTTTCCTCGTCACAGGTCTTACAATTGGTGTACGTTTGCACCATTATACCTGGGGAAATACACTTGTTTTAAAAACGTACAATGTTATAGAAAATATCAAAAACAAATAAAAAGTATAAGATGTACTTACCACAGCTGTCTTCACCTGAGAAACAAAGACAAAAAAGAACTTGTTACTTAATGTTGTCATTGTCAGACTCATAAACATTGAACTTATAAATTTCCATTGAAATCTCTGAGCTGCCCCAGTAGAGTCCGGGTCCTATATAGAGCCCAGCAGCTCCTAGAACTGACATCCACAGCAGCCAATCAGATTCCTGCTGTCATGTGTCCAGTGTAGGGTAGAAAATAAAAGCAGTGATGTGATTGGTGGCTATAGTGAAGACCTGCAGTTTCTGCCTGCACCAGTATTTCTACATGAGGCGCAGGCGTCTAGTACAGTCACATGTAATAATGTTGCAGCATGTTATGGGGTAATAATATATCTAGAAGAACTCACCTTTTTTATTTGGGCATCTCCCTAAAAGTGAAAGAAATGCAAAATTACTAATTATAAAAAAAATGGCACTGAATGTGCAGCGTATAGTATAGGTTCACATATATACATTACAGAACTGCACAAAGTTCTCAATATTATATTTTTAGCAAATTTGCTCCTGTCTGTCAATAGAATGTCGACTGCTACACTGACAAGGAGAAGTAACAGAAAAAAAGTCACTTGTGACAATCTAAGAAACAGTAAGGTTTCTTACTATTTGAATTCGATACCCATCCTCTGCCAGGTCCGGTGGCGCACTTACCATAGATGCAGACCACGGCCACTCCTATGGGGCCCGAAGTTAGAAGGGAGCCCGACTATTGGCTTCCTGACATAGATTTGTATACCTTTCATTGAGTTTAATTGTATCTGGATACATTTATATGCACTGAGCTCCCTCTAGTGGTGGCTGCAGACAGACAGTTTTATAATGCACAGTGTGAAGGGAAGCAGGGGATTTATCAATGTACATTTGTAAGTTGCCTGGTGTAAATATGAAAAATATGGTGTTCAGACCAAGCGTTATAGTCATGAAGTTTCTGTTTGCACAAGTAAAAGGTTCGACCTGACGTTTTTTAACTTAACTCAGATACGTCAACAGGGAGTGCACCCCAATCTGTTACACGCTGCACCGGGGAGAGACACTGGCACACCGCATCAGTATTACCAGAGCTCCCACTATATAGATCTGTCATCTCCGGGTGGATAAACTGGCATCACTAGCTAGACATGAATGTTTCACTTACTTTCCTGAGACTCCTGGGCTATCACCTTCAGCTTTTCTTTAAGTTGTTTAAATTGATGTATAATTATATGAAGAAGCTGGACATCTAGAATAAATGAAGAGAAATAATAATGGCAGCTAATTCCCCAATCTATTAGTCTGGGCCCCCAAAACTAAGGTCATTTTTATTTTACACCAATAAGAGAAGCAAAATGTAATATTTACCTTTAAAATCTATTGCCTCGATGATATCAACCGATTTTTTATACTCCGAAACGATGTCGGAAATAGCATAGTCATCTGGAATGGAAACACCAGAGATACAATCATTATCTATATATCATCATTCAAATTATAATAATAATAGTAGTAATAATAATAATAATAGTAGTAATAATAATAATAGTAATAATAATAATAGTAATAATAGTAATAACAATAAAAATAATAATAGTAATAATAATAGTAATAACAATAATAATAATAGTAATAACAATAATAGTTATAATGATAATAATAGTAATAACAATAATAATAATAATAATAATAGTAGTAATAATAGTTATAGTAATAATAATAATAATAGTTATAATAATAATAATAATAGTTATAGTAATAATAATAGTAATAATAATAGTAATAATAGTAATAATAATAATAGTAATAATAATAATAGTTATAATAATAGTAATAATAATAGTAATAATAGTAATAATAGTAATAATAATAATAGTAATAATAATAGTAATAATAATAATAATAATAGTAATAATAGTAATAATAATAATAGTAATAATAGTAATACTAATAAGACAATTACCCAGCATCTCGACTTCATCCTCCAGGTAATTTAGGATCTCTTTTTCGGCAATTTTAGAAAACCGCCTGATGGTCACATAGGCCTCTGTGCTTTCATCCACTTGGCTTCTGATAAAAGTATGATATTTTGCCATAGCCATTTTCCCTCTTGCGTCGCATTCGATGCAGCAGAGGGATCTTGTGATGAAGCAAGATGTTAGCAGAAGTAGAAGGCCAATCATGATCTGGTAAGAACCAAACTTTTGGAAATAAATCGCTTCTAGTAGCCACTAGTCGCTATAAATCGCAAAATACAGTACTATGTCCCACGGAGAAGACAACAGCACTGATACATTTGACAACCTCAGGCACTGCCTTATCGGAAAATGTCTTTGTGACATCACTATGGAACCCGAGATGTCATAAAGAATATGCAAATTATCTCTGTGACCTATGAGCTATCAGAAAGACTAGGGAGAAAAATTGTATTATGACATCATCCCATAACATACGCAAATGATGCTCTGGACTCATGAGATATTAGAAGAATTGAATAGTATGTTTACCTTTAACCCCTTAAGGACACGGCCAATTTTGGCCTTGAGGACCGGACTATTTTTTTTATATTTCCCTCTTTGTATCCCGGCGCTTATAACTTTTTCATTTTTTTGTCCGACGTAGCTGTATGAGACTTTGATTTTTGCGGGACAAGTTGTACTTTATGTAGATACCATTGTTTTGGTACATTTACATTATCGTTTAATTTCTATACATTTTTATTTTTGGCAAAAACTTTATTTTGTTTTTACACCTTACACCAATCATCATAAATAACATTATACATTTATTGTACAGGTTGTTACGGACATGGCGATACCAAATATGCATATATTATTTAATGTCTTGGGACTTATATTTTGAAAAGTTTATTTATTGTAAAGAATGTGTATTTCTGTGTATTTTTGAAACAATTTTTTTATTAATTGAACTTTTGTTTTTTAATCCCATAAAGGGATTTTTCATTTCGATTATTGAACTTTAATGTACTGGCATATATCTACCTAAGTATGCCCTGACAACAGGAAATATGGTCAGACAGCCCCGGTTTCCTTCAATGGACCCTGGGCTGTCTGCCCATACCAGGTATAGCCATTGATCGCGTTACAGGGATTTCCTGTGATGCGACCAAAGGGGAGACCTCCTTCTCACTTTAGATTTGAATGCTGCCGCAATCAGCTTTGATCGCGGCATTCAAGGGGTTAACGGCAAAGAGAAGAGGTTTCTCTTCTCTCCGCCGGTAGAGCTCGGCTGCGACTGTGTATTATAGACATTACAGCTGCTGTCCAGCTCATCGTGGCGCGCGGACACTGGCTGTCACACAGGATGAGAATACTCATCCTAATGTGCCAAGTACCCACCGCTCAGGACGAGTATTCTTGACCTGTGTCGGCAACCGGTTAACCCCTTAAGGACTGAGACATTTCTATATTTTTCATTTTAGTTTTTCACTCCCCGCCTTCCAAGAGTCATAACTTTTTATTTTTCTGTTAATAGAGTGCAGTGAGGGCTTATTTTTTGCGGGGGGAGATGTCGTTTCTAATGCCACCATTTAAAGTACCATAGTACTGGGAAACTGATAAAAAATTATTTGCTTGCTGAAATTGGCTTGGTGTTTTAGGCTACATGCACACGTTGAGTAATTTGGTGCAGAAAATCTGCATCAAAACCGCAGGTAAATGCAGGTAATTCTGCAGCTAAAAGCCGCACCTAACGCTTTTTGATGCGTTTTCAGGTGCAGAAAAGAAAGACTCCCCCCATAAATTATCAACTAGGCAACTCCAAAATATGTATCAACTGCGCAAAAGAAAAAGAGTTTGTAGCCAGATGTATATATACAAAATAAATATTTTTATTAACATGTATTAACCAACAATTTAAAAACAGGATTACTGAAAGGAAAAAGACCCTAGTAAAAAAGGTTGGGAGCGGTTACTGATGTATTTTACATTTGAGATGAGTAATAGCAAAGCTGACAGCTTTGCTATTAGGCCCCATGCACACGACCGTGTTTTTGCGTCCGCAATTCCCCCGCAAATCCACGGGAGAATTGCGGCCCCATTCATTTCTATGGGCCCATACACACTATCCGTGTTTTCACGGGTCTCCGCATGTCCGCAAATCCGTGCCGCAGAAACTCAGGACATGTCTTATTACGGGCCGCGAATTCGATGTGGACATGCCAATAGAAGTCAATGGGCCCGTGGAAATTGCGGATACACCTCCGTGTGTCATCCGCAGTTTGCGGATTTGCGGAAGTGTTGCTAGGCGACGACCGGGAATGAGTTCCGTCGTCGTGAAGGCTGGAGACAGTGCAGGAAAGCAGCAGAGAGCAGCATGGCTTCAATTAGCGTGGAGAAACTAATCATCCTGGTCCAGCACAAGCCCTGTCTATGGAATAAGCGCCTTGAAGAGTATGCTGACAGGAATCTGAAAGATCTGGCCTGGCAGGAGGTCTGCAGTGAGGTGCATCCTGAGTGGGAGAAGGCAACGAACGTGCAAAAGAAACGCATGGGTAAGTTTCACACCTTGATGCGGTTTCTGAGTACTCCTGTCATGTCATGTCATAATGAAATGCCTGAAGTTTTGATTGGTGGGGGTTGGATCACTGAAACACCCACCAATTTCTGAAATGAAGCTGCAGAAGTGCACGTGAGATTGTGGGGGTCTCATGGCTCGGATCACCACCGATCAAAACGTGACATGTCACTATGAGGGTATGTTCACACACACTAATTACGGCCGTAATTCGGGGGTTTTTGCCCTGAAGTACATCCGCTAAATACGCCGCAGTAGCGTGGACAAACATCTGCCCATTGAAAGCAATGGGCTGACGTTTGTGTGTTCAAGCGTGGTGTATATTTAACCGCCGCTGTCAAATTACGGCGCGTAAATATACGCCCGCGTCAAAGA
Source organism: Rhinoderma darwinii (assembly GCF_050947455.1). Classification (NCBI taxonomy): domain Eukaryota; kingdom Metazoa; phylum Chordata; class Amphibia; order Anura; family Rhinodermatidae; genus Rhinoderma; species Rhinoderma darwinii. Next base: position 38,115,521 of record NC_134696.1, on the reverse strand, counting down.
AGTGACCTGTCACTTATTGTGCCGTAATTGGAGACGTTATTCATTGACTCCAATTAAAAGCAGCGCCAATTACGCCCGTTCAAGCACCTGCACATGCCTTTACGGCTGAAATTACGTGGATGCTTTCTCCTGAACACATCAACGTAATTTCAGCCGTTCAGCTGTCGTGTGGGCACGGGCAGACGTGGTTGAATTGATGTTGAATTAAATGAGAAAACAGAAAACTGTGGCAAGTACGCAGTCGTTTCTGCAACGTCTCAATTACCTGTCAAATATGCAAATGTTGGTGCAGATTTGTTGCGTAAACGCCCCAAATCTGCACCAACATTTTCAGCAAAAAAACAACATTTACTTAGATCTAGTAATGTACACTTCAAATATGTTGATCTGTGATTGTTTTATTTTATATCATAGTTGAATACGTGAAAACACGATGGAACACATGCCGTGACCAATTTAAGCGTGAGCTGAATGACAAGGGGAAGAGCGGAGACGGACGACAGAAAAAAAGACCATACCTGTACACAAAACAGCTGTCGTTCCTTCTGGATGTCATGCAGGTTGGCCCGTAAGTATTGCTTATATACTTTGATCATTGTAGTCTGGCCATGTAGTCAGTGGCGTAACTACCGCCGTAGCAGCCGTAGCGACTGCTACGGGGACCGCGGCATGAGGGGGCTCCACCATGTCCGGAGGCTCCGCTAGCAGCCGCTATGGCTGCTACAGCGGGACGCCACTGAACACTTTTATGGGGGGGGGAGGGGGGCCTGTATGGCGTTAGCGCCATACAGCCCCCTCTGTAGATAACTCCATACAGTCCCCCTATAGATAACGCCATACAGTCCCCCGGTAGATAATGCCATACAGTGTACAGTGGGGCGCTATATGGCGTTATCTACAGGGGTGGGGGGGTGCTGGAAAAAAGGCACTATCTACAAGTGGGGGGGGGTTGTGTGACACCCAGTGTAGGGTGGGCCCCAGTCAAAAGTTTGCTAGGTGGCCCAGTCTTTCCTAGTTACGCCCCTGCATGTAGTGATGCATGTGAGTATGTTAAAAGAGTACGTATTGTTGGTGTGACCAATTATACGGTCTATTCAAGCACATAATTCCCTCTAGGCAGCCCATCGGATAAGCTGCATATGTTTACATAGTGTATTTGCCCTGCTGTAGACATGACGTTAAATTACTACGTAAATTCCCTAACATTATGTTTTCATTTTCCAACAGAACCAAGGATAATCTGGAGGCAGAAGACTCTGATGCCACTCAAATAGAAGAGGCTGACGTCGGTTTGGGGATTGCTAGGTCCACTTCCACTCCAGTGCCTGCTGAAAATACAGCAGAGGATAATCCAGTCTGTGCCACGGAACCGGAAGACGAAATTATACCCCGAGGTAAACGCCGACGTTCTGCCAATAAAGGTCCAACATGTACAGAGCCAAGGCAGGCGGTCGACTTGCGGGTTTTAGAACACCTGGAGAAAAGAGCGACAGAAACCGAAGAGGGCACCTTCTGTCGCGCTCTTTCAAATATTCTAAAAAGAGTGCCAATTGAGAGGCAGATCAGGTGCCAAACAGCCCTAATGGAAGTGGTCGAAATTTTTGCCACACATCCTGATCCACGTGAAATCCATCATGGCATAGAGTTTCATAGGCGGGGGTGTGATGGAAGCACCTTCCGCTCTGTCCCTCCAGCACCTGCAGCAACCGCTCAAACCAGCCAGCAGCCACCATATCAAGCCTCAATGCCACTATTCAGTGAAGATCGTCCAGGGTATGGCATGCCAGGACCTTCTCAACAGCAGTATCGGCACATGCAGCAGGGGGAGGCTGTTCCACGACCCCATCATGACCCTGCACCTTCTCAATCATTTTACAATTTATAATTTTGTAATATTATATAGTTTTGTTTTTGTTTGATGACACTGTTTTGTGCAAAGAATAAAAGAAGTTTATAGTTAATTATGTGTTTGTATTTATTATTATTGAAAAACATAATGAGGTATTGGTTTGCATTTCTGCCGAATGCAAAGAATCACATTTTTTTTTTTTACATTTAATATTTTTTTTTTTTAAAAACCGACAGAAATACATTAGCTCGCAACCCGCGTCAAGGGTCCTCATTCTCTTGCGAGTCCCTACTCTACTACTGCAACTTTAACTACTAAAACATTTGTAACATAAACAGGAAATACAACAGTCCCTATTAAATTTTAATTTGGCAGATGAAGCACATCCCTTTGCCAATGAACTGCTCCCTTAGGTGATACAAAATAGTCTGTATACAAATTACGGACTGCCAGTCCAGACACTCCAGGTCTTCCATGTTGTGTGTAGTCCAAAGCGATGGAATTAGTTGAGAAATGGTTCAGCTCTGCGTCCACTGCCGACTCATGAATCCTCAGAAAATTGTGGAGAACAACACACGCTTGGATAACCTTTGTCACATTTTCAGGATTCATCTGAATGGAGCTCTGGAACACACGCCACTTGCTGCTTAGAATTCCGAAGGCGCACTCCACATACCGTCTTGCACGGGTAAGGCGGTAGTTAAAAATGCGCCTCCGTTCATCTAAGCCACGCCTAGGGAATGGACGCATCAGGTGAGGGGACAGTCCGAAACCTTCATCACCCACAATGACAAAGGGTGCTGGTGGTCCTGTAGATCCTGGAAGCTGTCTAGGTTCCGGAAGGTCGAGCTGGTTAGATGCAAGCCGTTCACCCATTCTGGAAGCCCTGAAGATGCCAGCATCCGCAGAGCTTCCATAGGCCCCAATATCGACAATTATAAACCGATAGTCACTGTCAGCCAAGGCCAACAGCACCACCGAGAAAAACTGTTTATAATTGAAATACTGAGACCCTGAGTGAGCAGGCTTTTTTACGCGGATGTGCTTACCATCCAGCGCACCAACACAGTTGGGAAACTGTGCTGATTGTAAGAAGCCATCGGCAATCCGAATCCAGTCCTCAGGCTTGGGCTTTGGCATCACTGCTGCTCGAAGTTGCTGCCAGATGACTTCGCAGGTAAGCTTGACAATCTTCGAAATAGTAGAGCACCCCAGCAGAAAATGGATATGGAGCGATGCAAAGGAGTTGACGGTTGCAAGAAATCTGTTAAAAAAAAAATATATATATAAAAATATGCACATACAGGAAAAATATCTGCAGCACGGTGACATGGCGGCAATATGCACAGGGGACAAGTATACTAATATTGTTTGCAGGGTAGAGACATGTCGTAGAAGGGGATAGGTTTTCTTACCTCAGAGTGACGATCAGGCGTTCCTCTGGAGAAATGCAACGTCTCATGGTGGTGTCCTGGAAGATGAGTCCAGGACGAAGGTCCGCCAGCAGACAGTCAAAAGTTTGAACGGACATACGGCAGTAGCTGAGGAACTTGTCCGGGTGCTGCCGCAGGTCTGAGTACAGCATGTTAAAATGCCCCTTCCTAAGCCGTTGGGAGACAATGGGGTGAACCCAATATCTCCTCCTCTTCGGTTCTTCGTCCAGCATTGGTGGTTGCTGTCCAAATCGCCTGGAGAGGAGCCAGTACAGGAGTACATCGTCCACATCATCAGAAGACATCTTCGCAGTGAGGAACTCACAAAAACCACAGCTATATCAGCAGCGCAATGTGTCCGAACTCGCACAAAGCAAAGATCTGGAAAAATGCACAAGGAAATGGCTCCTGAGCGATCATGTGACCTTCTAAAGGGGTTGGACCAAGCTTTTGACATCCTGTTTAAATTTTCCTTATTTTTTTTTTTTTTTTCATCCGCATTTTGCGGATTACATACGGATGAACTGCGGATTACATACGGATGAACTGCGGATGACATTTCACGGAACACGGTCCTGGAATTTGCGGACCAGAAAAACACTACGGTCGTGTGCATGAGGCCTTACTCATCTCAAATGTAAAATACATCAGTAACCGCTCCCAACCTTTTTTACTAGGGTCTTTTTACTTTCAGTAATCATGGGTATTTGGCCTTATAGTCCAGAGCTGCTTTTGTAAACGAATGACAAGATGGGCTTTATACATAACCACGGAATGATTTAAAAAGTTTGATATTGTATTGTATGACTATTGCAGTTCTTCTGTTTTATTAAGGGTTAACTGTATTGATGTCGAAGTAGGCTCCTTATTGGCTGCCTGTTTATTTAAGTGTTTACCCTATACTTACAATGCTTCACACGCACTAAAGATCCAAGTGCATCGCCAGTTTACCGTCTGTGATCTACTCCAAGAATGCCTCAAATGCGTTTCCATAGTGGATGAGTATATGGTTTTCTGATATTCTTGCTTTCTTAACTGCAGAACTACTGTTTAATCTGTTTGATTGCTTTGGATTGGCTTACATGGTCTACCTACCGTTGGACATAAATGTTTGTGCCCAACATTGCCTGTCAAGAAATTTTCCTTGGGTTTATTTCTCATCACTGCTTGTCCTTGTGACTGTTGCTATTATCAGCCATTATTTCATCAACATTCCTTGGGGGTTGATAATATTATTTTATTATGCTACGCAGTTTCTTCATATGCGGTGATTCACCCAGGGGATGTAGCTAGGGGGGGCGCAAGCCCCGGGCGCAACTAGGAGAGAAGGTAGGGGGCGCCGGGCGCAGATACAATTGAATACTCCTCCTCAGGACGCAGATACAGTTGAACCCAATGCTGAAGCAAGGAACTGTCAGTTCAGAGCGGAGGAGAGGACAGCGCTACTTTAAGTGCTGTGCCCTGGGAAACCCTTGAAGTCACTGTCCATATATGGACAGTGACGTCAATAGCTTCTGTGGAGCGGAAACCCCGTTGCCGATGCTCTGACAGAGAATTCCCCTCCAGGAGTAGCCCCTGATGTCACTGTCCATATATGGATAGTGACAACAGGGGTTCCTTCTTGGAGCAGAATTCCTGGCCTATGCTCTGGCTGGGGATTCCGCTATCTACAGGGACGTGGCGTTATATTCAAGGGGGTGGGGCACTATCTACATGGGCACAGTGGCAGTATATAGGGGCACTAGCTACAGGGAACACTGGCGCTACCTATATGTGCACTGTGGGCTCTACATGGGCAATGTGACACTATCTACATGGACAATGGCAATAGGGGCAGCTAAGAGCGCATTATACTGTATGGGGCAGATAAGGGGCATTATACTGTATGGGGCAGCTATGGAGGCATTATACTGTATGTGGGCAGCTATGGGGGTATTATGCTGTATGGGGGAAGCTATAGGGGCATTATGCTATATGGGGCATCTGTGTGGGCTTTATACTGTATGGGCGCATCTATGGGGGCATTATACTGTTTACTGGAAGCTATGAGTGCATTATACTGTGTGGGGGCAGGTATTTGTCATTATAGTGTGTGGGCGGCACTATAGGCGCATGATACTGTGTGAGCTGAAACGGGTGTGTATGGGTCGGGATTGGGTAGGATTACAGGCGTGGCACAAAAGAAAAAAAAATTGACGCACAACGCATCAGTTGTCCCTCTTTGTCATACTTGGAAGTTGGGAGGTCTGGAGGAATCCCCGGCCAGAGCATTTCCGACACTCTTTCTGGGGATTCCGCTCCTGGAGAAGCCCCTGTCGTCACTATCCATATATTGACAGTAAAAGACAAACTAGCAGCACATCACAGTCCCAGTTGTTATGTGGAAGATAGTTTTTCAAAATTCAGGTATAAGTGCGGTGCACGCAGTATTGGCTCGTAGCCAAGTTGACTCCAAATATAGACATAAGAATAGAGAAACCGCAGCACACGGGTCTTGAGGTATCAAAGGAGTGTAAAAAAATACCTCAAGAAACGTGTGCTGCGGTTTCTCTATTCTTACATATATGGACAGTGACAAAAGGGGCTCCTCTGATGAGCCCCAGTGGCGCTACATACAGGGAGAGGGTGTAGTGCTATCTACAGGGGTGGGTGTGTGTGGCACAATCTACAAGGGGGAGGGTGGCAATATCTACAGGGGAGGTGTGGCACTGTCTATAGGTGGCATGGTATGGCAGTATCTACAAGGGGTGGTGTGTGGCACTATCATCAAGAGGAGGCTGTTTATTATGTCACCACTTATTCTCATTAGCCTCAGTTATACAATCTGTTGTAGTCAGGCACACTGACCTCGTTTATTTATTTTATTTGAACCCTTTAAGGACGTGGACTAGTTGGCACATTCAGGACACAGCCCCATTTTTCAAATCTGACATGTGTCACATTATGTTGTAATAACTTTAAAATGCTTTTAACTATCCAAGCGATTCTGAGATTGTTTTCTCGTGACACATTATACTTTATGTTACTGGTAAAATTTGGACAATACATTCAGTATTTAATTGTGAAAAACACCAAAAATTAGTGAAATTGCAAAAATTTGAATTTTTCTAAATTTAAATGCAACTTCTTGTAAGACAGATAGTTATACCACACAAAATAGTTAATTAACATTTCACATATGTCTACTTTATGTTTGCATAGTTTTTTGAACATCCTTTTATTTTTCTAGGACGCTACAAGGCTTAGAACTTTCAAAACAGCATTTAAAATGTTTCTTAACCCTTTAGGTGTTTCACAAGAATTAAAGAAAAGTAGGGGTGAAATGTACACATTTTATTTTTTTGCAGAAACTCATTTTTAATATTTTTTTCTGTAACACAGAAGGTTTTACCAGAGAAACATAACTCAATATTTATTGCCCTGATTCTGCTGTTTTAGAAATATCCCACATGTGACCCTAGTGTTCTAATGGACTGAAACAGCAGGCCTCAGAGGCAAAGGACTACCTAGTAGATTTTCGGGCCTTCTTTTTATTAGAATGTATTTTAGGCACCATGTCAGGTTTGAAGAGGTCTTGTGGGCCCAAAACAGTGGAAACACACCCAAAGAGACATCATTTGGCAAACTATACCCCTTAAGGAATTTATCGAGGGGTATAGAGAGAATTTTGACCCCACAGGTTCTTTGCTGAATTTAGTGGAATTAGGCCATGAAATTGAAAAGATAATTTTTTTTCCGATAAAACTTGCATTTCAAATTTGACAAGGAAAAAAGGATAAAAAGCACCCCAACATTTGAGAAACAATTTCTCCCGATTACGGCAATACCCCATACGTGTACATAAACTGCTGTTTGGACACATAGCAGGGCTCAAAAGGGAAGGAATTGAGCTGGAATCGCTTTTGGGTGCCATCTTACATTTTCAAATCCCCTGCGGGCCAAAACAGTGGTTGACCCCCAAAAGTGACCCCATTTGGGAAACTAAACACCTTAAGGAATCTATCTAGGGGTACAGTGATCATTTAGACTCCACTGTTTTTTTGCAGTAGGCGGTAAAAATGAATGGCAACATTTTTTCCACTAAAAAGTTGAGTATTTTTATTTTGAAAAGAGATAAAGGAGAAAAATGACCCCAATATTTGTAAAGAAATTTCTTCCGAGTAAGGGAATACCCCACATGTGGTTATAAACTGCTGTTTGGACAAACAGCAGGGCTCAGAAAGGCGCCACTATTTGTCATGCAGATTTTGCTGGATTGGTTTTTTGGCACCATGTCTTATTTGCAAAACCCTGAGGTACCAGAGAACAGTGGAAGCCCCCAAGAAGTGACCGTATTTTGTAAACTACACCCCTCAAGGCATTTATCTTTTGCCTGGACATATGACAGAGCTCAGAAGTGAAGCGCATACGAGGTCTATTTTGGTGATTTTCACAGCACTGACCCAAAATTGCGAGGGCTCTGAGGTCAAATAGTAAAACAAACCCCTTAGACATGACCCTTACTTTTGAAACTACACCCCTTAGCATTTTGCCCCCACCGGTGCTTTTTCATTATTAATAAATACGCAGCGAATGGCGCAAAGTGAAAATTGCAATTTTCCACTGACATGCCAATTTAGTGCACAATATGTTGTGCCCAGTTTGTGCCACCGAAGACACACACCTCGTAAACTGTTAAGCAAGTTCTCCCGGGTATGGGAATGTCATATATGTGGACGTAAACTGCTGTTTGGGCACGCTGTAGGGTACAGAAGGGAGGGAGCGCTATTTGGCTTTTGGAGCACAGATTTAGCTTGGTAGTTGATTGGGGTTTTTCTGGTACTTCAGTTTATTATGTGGGCGCATATGTAGGCTAGGCAAAGTACATCAGGGAAAAATTAGAGGGTATAATAATGGGGTAAATAAATAATATTTCACAGATGTGTGGCCGGTGTCGCACTGATAAATGGTGCCCAATCTTATCTGCTTTTGCAACATTCTGCACATTTTGCATCGCCATATTCTGAGAGTCAGAACTTCCTTATTTTTTTCTTCACTGGAGCTATGTGAGGGCTTATTTGTTGTGGGACAATCTGTAGTTTTCATTGGTACCATTTCCGGGTACATGCAATTTTTTTTGACCGAGTTACATAAAAAAAAATAAAAACAATTACATCTCATTGATTGGTAGAGAAAGCAAACCTGGCGAGGGGGAAAGACATGCCGGGAAAGAAGTTGAGGGTGGGGCGCCAAACTGAATCTTCGCCCCGTGTGCCTCTAGAACCTAGCTACGCCTCTGGTTCACTACTCTGAGGTAGTTGACCTTCCCATTTTCTCAGCCAGCCGCTAGAGCTTTATGTGCTAACATGTTTTCAACTTATTATTACATGTCCTTAACACCATTGGGTGTACATATATGATTTGCATTGTATTTTCACATATGATTTGCATTTTATTTTCACATGTGCTATATGTTACTATATGTACTTAATATGGTTTTTGTGCACTATTTAAAATTTTGGCAGTTATACCTCTACCCTTCCGGGCATCTGACATCCTGTTGGTGATTCAGGACCACTTCTGATGCAGATTTTTGTCCTTCAGGGACACGGGGTGTGGCTTCTTTGGTGGGTGTGTTTTATGAGGGCATGGTTAATCTGGTGGGAGCGGCTAATAGGGTGTGACTTTCTTCCCAGAATTTCTGCATACAAATAAATGAACAAAAATTTCTGCACCAGTTTGACAACTATTATGGTGGCCAGTATCTCTCTGGTTATCCGGCTGTTTACAGGCAGGTTACATACATAGTTACATAGTTACATAGTTAGTACGGCTGAAAAAAGACACATGTCCATCAAGTTCAACCAAGGGAAGGGAAAAAGGGAAGGAAAAATTTCTACACATAGGAGCGAATATTTTTTTGTTCTAGGAAATTATCTAACCCTTTTTTAAAGCCATCTACTGTCCCTGCTGTGACCAGCTCCTGCGGTAGGCTATTCCATAGATTCACAGTTCTCACTGTAAAGAAGGCTTGTCGCCCCTGAAGCTTGAACCTTTTTTTCTCCAGACGGAGGGAGTGCCCCCTTGTTTTTTGAGGGGGTTTTACAAGGAACAGGATTTCACCATATTTTTTGTATGTACCATTAATATATTTATATAAGTTAATCATGTCCCCCCTTAGTCGTCTTTTTTCAAGGCTAAATAGATTTAATTCTTTCAATCTTTCCTCATAACTTAAATTCTCCATGCCCCTAATTAGCTTCGTTGCTCTTCTTTGTATTTTTTCCAACTCCAGGGCATCCTTTCTATGAACTGGAGCCCAGAACTGAACTGCATATTCTAGATGAGGCCTCACTAATGCTTTGTAAAGTGGTAATATTACATCCCTGTCCCGCGAGTCCATGCCTCTTTTAATACACGACAATATCCTGCTGGCCTTTGAAGCAGCTGATTGACACTGCATGCTGTTATTGAGTTTATGATTTACAAGTACACCCAGATCCTTCTCAACAAGTGAATCCGCCAGTGTAGCTCCCCCTAGGACATATGATGCATGCAGGTTGTTGGTACCCAGATGCATAACTTTACATTTATCTACATTAAACTTCATCTGCCAAGTGGATGCCCAAACACTTAGTTTGTTTAAATCTGCCTGCAATTCATGAACATCTTCCATAGACTGAACTATATTACATAGCTTGGTGTCATCTGCAAAAATAGAAATAGTGCTATTAATCCCATCCTCTATATCATTAATAAATAAGTTGAATAATAGTGGTCCCAGCACTGAACCCTGGGGTACACCACTTATAACTGGGGACCATTCAGAGAAGGAATCATGGACCACAACCCTCTGGATACGGTCCTTGAGCCAATTCTCAATCCAATTACAAACTATATTTTCTAAACCTATAGTCCTTAATTTACCCATTAGGTGTCTATGGGGGACAGTGTCAAAAGCCTTTGCAAAGTCCAAAAACACTAAATCCACAGCGGCCCCTCTATCTAGACTTCTGCTCACCTCTTCATAAAAACAGATTAGGTTAGTTTGACAACTTCTGTCCTTAGTAAAACCGTGCTGGCTGTCACTTATAATGCTATTTATTGTCACATAATCCTGTATATAGTCCCTCAATAGCCCCTCAAACATTTTCCCCACGATGGATGTTAAGCTTACTGGTCTATAATTACCCGGGGAAGACCTAGAGCCCTTTTTGAAAATAGGCACCACATTTGCGCTGCGCCAGTCCCTTGGCACTATACCAGTCACTAGAGATTCTCTGAATATTATGAAAAGGGGGACAGAAATAACTGAACTATGCTCTTTAAGAATTCTAGGGTGTAACCCATCTGGTCCCGGGGCCTTGTGCACATTTATTTTATTTAATTTAGCTTGGACCATCTCTACATTCATCCAATTCAGTATATCAACTGATATATTAACAGCACTGGCACCGGCTACATCAGCTGCTCTTTCTTCTGTTGTATATACAGAGCTAAAGAACCCATTTAGTAACTCTGCCTTCTCTTGATCCCCTGTGATCAACTCCCCATTACCATTATCTAGGGGTCCTACATGTTCAGACCTTGGCTTTTTAGCATTTATATACTTGAAGAATTTTTGGGGATTTGTTTTACTATCCTTGGCCACCTGCCTTTCATTTTGTATTTTTGCTAATTTTATTACATTTTTACAGATTTTATTAAGCTCTTTATATTTTACAAAGGCTACAGCTGTACCCTCAGATTTGTATTTTTTTTTTTTTAAATGCCCTTTTTTTGTCATGTATTGCCCCTTTCACAGAAGGTGTAAGCCATGTGGGGTTTAATTTGAGTCATTTATACTTGTTACCTATAGGAATAAATTTTGCACTATAATAACTCAAAGTAGATTTGAAAATCTCCCATTTATCATTTGTTCCATTATTTGACATTAGTTCTTCCCAGTCCATATCCTGAATTGCAGCCCTCATCCTGGGGAAATTGGCTTTCTTAAAATTAAATGTTTTTGCCCTCCCAGCCTGCGTTTGTTTTTTACAGTATAGGTAAAATGTAACTATATTATGATCACTGTTACCGAGGTTTTCACGAACATTGACATTCCCAACAAGATCTGCATTATTAGAAATGACCAGATCCAACAGAGCTTCACCTCTAGTCGGGTCTTCCACAAACTGGCCCATAAAATTTTCCTGCAACAGGTTGAGGAAATGTCTCCCCTTTGCAGTTGAAGCTGAACCATGACACCAATTAATATCCCGGAAATTAAAATCTCCCATTATCACTACAGTACCCGCCTGTGCAGCCCGCTCCATCTGTTTATATAGCTGAACATCCATCTCCTCAGTTATATTGGGGGGTCTATAGATTACACCAAAAGTAATTTTTTCAGTGTTTACCTCCCTTTCTAGTTCCACCCACAAGGTGATGTCTCACTTTATCATTAGGCTAGGCTAGGTAATATGTGCTGACTACTACTGGTATCATAAAAACTAGCGTAGATAGTGTCCCTTGTATATGGTTCTCCACACTGCCCCCAGTAGATAGTGTCAAACTCTGCTCCCTGTAGATATTGCCTCAAAGTGCTTCCTGTAGATAATGTCACCGTGCCCTCTGTAGATAATGCCACAGTGCCACTTCCCCTGTAGATATAGTCACATAGCCACCTTGTAGATGGTGCCACACAGCCCCTTTTTAGATAGTGCCACATTGTCCTCTGTAGATATTGCCACAGTGCCCACTGTAGATAATGCCACAGTGACCTATGTAGATAGTGCCACACCCCCACCGTAGATAATGCCACAGTGCCCTCTGTTGATAGTATCACAGTTTCCTCTGTAGATAATGCAACAACGCCCTCCAGAGACGTAGCTAGGGGTTTAACACAGGGGGCGAAACACATCTGCGTGGATTACAAGCCAGTGGGCCACCAATCGTATGTTTACAACTGCAGAGGTGCATCCACTATAACCTACGCTTTCTACGTGGGCGACGGTGGTTGGTCGGTTTCGAGGCTTTGCCCCAGCCCAGGGGAAGGAGCATTAATTATAAGAACTCAGAGTCCTTAGTGAAGCGTGCCGCTGACATCCATGCGAGCACGCTTCCGTGTGTGTGTGTAGCAGAATATCTGTTACAATTATCTATCACTGGCACTTTAGCTAGATTATGATAAACATTGACCCCTGATGAATTCACATACAGAAACGCGTAGGGTCCGAAGTTAAAGAGGCTCTGTCACCAGATTTTGCAACCCCTATCTGCTATTGCAGCAGATAGGCGCTGCAATGTAGATTACAGTAACGTTTTTATTTTTAAAAAACGAGCATTTTTGGCCAAGTTATGACCATTTTCGTATTTATGCAAATGAGGCTTGCAAAAGTACAACTGGGCGTGTTGAAAAGTAAAAGTACAACTGGGCGTGTATTATGTGCGTACATCGGGGCGTGTTTACTACTTTTACTAGCTGGGCGCTCTATCATCCACTTCTCTTCAGAACGCCCAGCTTCTGGCAGTGCAGATCTGTGACGTCACTCACAGGTCCTGCATCGTGTCGGCACCAGAGGCTACAGTTGATTCTGCAGCAGCATCAGCATTTGCAGGTAAGTAGCTACATCGACTTACCTGCAAACGCCGATGCTGCTGCAGAATCATCTGTAGCCTCTTGTGCCGACGTGTCCTCGCTCGTCTGACACGATGCAGGACCTGTGAGTGACGTCACAGCGTGATCTCTGGAGAACACGGCTGTGTCTGCACTGCCAGAAGCTGGGCGTTGTGAAGAGAAGTGGATGATACTTCTATACACAACGCCCAGCTAGTAAAAGTAGTAAACACGCCCCGATGTACGCACATAATACACGCCCAGTTGTACTTTTACTTTTCAACACGCCCAGTTGTACTTTTGCAAGCCTCATTTGCATAAATACGAAAATGGTCATAACTTGGCCAAAAATGCTCGTTTTTTTAAAATAAAAACGTTACTGTAATCTACATTGCAGCGCCGATCTGCTGCAATAGCAGATAGGGGTTGCAAAATCTGGTGACAGAGCCTCTTTAAGGGATTATAGCGTAGGTTATAGTGGTATCGTGAGGCAATCTCTGCACTAGGCTAATTAGGTACGGTAACGGCTGGCTCTGGTGTATTTTCACAGGTTCCCATCCACTGATACAGCAATGTTAAACGCTAATCCATGACATATCTGTTGAATGCAATTCAAGGAGAGTTCGCAAATGAATTGATAATTGCAGGCAATGTTTAATACGTTTTTAAACAAACACGGTGGGGCTTTTTTCTCACAGTGGTGATTGTACCCCTGTTATTTTAGAGAGTTTTCTAAATAAAATTAAAAATTTTACTCATTAAATAATTCTGTGAATTCTAATATTCTAATAGTTTGTGGGAGCACAAATTTAATATCATACAAAACAGTGAATAAAATAATATTCCACACAATACTCTACAGATTCCCAAAAGTTCCTCTTATTTACATAGTTGGTTCTGCTTTTTAGCTCTTATATTCTCATACATGTTGATTTTAAGAACAATGTTTCTCCATTCCTGAAAAGAGGGGCGAGTCTCTGCCATCCATTTCCTTGCAATAACTATTTTAGCGAGCAGTAAATCTCTCAAAATGAGATGTATTTGCATTTGCAATACGCAGTACAATTTAAAGTGCCAACGGAGCGGATTTCAAGATCACCTGATCTAACTTGGATGCCACTTCTTAAATATCAAAGACCAATATGAATCAATAGCAGGGCACGCCCATACCATATGCAAATACTCTGCCACTGGATATTGGCATCTATGGCATTTTGCCTCCTTAATTAAACCCATTTTATACAGTGAGGCAGGAGAATAATATAATTGATGGGTAAGATTGAACTGAACCATAAGATTGTTTTCACAAAGCGAAGTCTCCTTCCCATTCTTATTCACATTATACATTTCTCCCGACTTAGGCCCCATGCACACGATCGTATTACCGTGGACCGTACTGCGGTCCGCGGTTTTACGGAACCATTCGGTTGTATTGGCCACGGATACCTTTCCGTAGCGCTATGGATGGGTGTCCGTACCGGAGCACCGTGTCGGGAATTATGGAGCATGTCCTATTTTTCGTATTTTGTATGGGAGCACGGCCAAAAAATACAGGCGGTCGTCAGCGGCCGGCCGTGCCCGCAACCGTGGGCTATGATTACGGGCACGGTCGAGTACATGGGGCCTAATTGGACCTAAATCCCTATTTCAACCACTTTGACTTGTGAAAACAGTGTTTTGTGAGTTATAAACATATAATTATTTGATAAATAGTTGACAGAAGCCCTCGCTGCATTCATCTCAAGAATACATTCTAAAGCAAAGTACTTTTGAACTCTGAACAAAATTTTGTCCAGGGATTTAGTGCTAGCAGGCCATAATTGATAATACCTATATCCAAATTTCTTATTTACCCCATACATGAATTGTAAATCCTCAAAAGGAATTATTTGTCCCTCTTTAAAAATATGTGACCTTCCCGTGTAATACCAATTCTTTCCCAAAAACTATACTCGGGAATTATCATAAATTTTTATAATCTTAGTTATTCCAAATCGGGGTAAAAGAAACTGCCCCTAATCCCAGACAACCTCTTGAAATCCGGCCAACTTTTAGTAAGGCACCATACACACGACCGTATATGTTATCCATAATTACGGACCCATTCTTTTCTATTGGCCACGGACCCCTTTCAGTATTTTTACGGATGGGTATCCAAGCTGAAAAAATTATAGTGCCTGTCCTATTCCTGTCCATAATTACGGCACGGACTCTCCCATAGAAGCCTATGGGCGCTTCCGTAAATACGGACAGCTACGGATGTGCATCCGTAAACCGTTCGTATTTACGGAAGCGTTGCTATGCAACATGTTGGTGACAACATTTGCAGCCTCCCTCTTTTTTTACGGATCTGTATATATGATCAAATATGGATGCAATATGGACCATATTTACGGACACCCTTCCGTATATACGGCTAAGTTACGGATGACTACAGATCCGTATTTACAGACAATATTTCAGGATAGATGAAAATACAGTCGTGTGCATGGGGCCTAACCCTGCATCCATGGGAGGGTTAAGCCTCCCTCACTTACCTTTATCCATAAGTACTTCTGTTTGACCCTAACCCTTTTTTCTGCCCACAAATAAGATCATTGGGAATTACTTCTATCAGCTTAAAGACCCTTCTATTGATCCATACCCGACAAGATGAGGAACCATTTTCACAAGGGATATTCTATCACTCCTCGAAAGGGGAGGTTTACTCCACATATGCACCTTAGCTCTAGTTTTTTAAATCAATGGAATAATATTTAAAGAGATATGATTTTCCAGATTACCATCTATGTTAATCTCCAGGTATTCAAAGTGATGTGGGGGACTCAAGGCAGATCATTTTCCGGAAAAATCATTATCTATTGCATCCAATGGTAGCAGAATAAATTTTCCCCAATTAATCGCTAATCCAGATAATGAACCAAATTGTATCACCTGAATGGCCCTCGGGACAGACCTCACTGCGTCGTTCAGGCATAATAAAACATAATTTGCATATAAAAGGATTTTGTCCCTCACCACTCCACAACCGAATCCAGAAATAGACTCATCCTCTCTTATTAGAATTGCCAAAAGTTCAATAAACATGGCAAACAAGAGCAGAGAAAGGGGACACCCCTGCCGAGTTCCTCTAAAGAGTTCAACAGAATGGGATAAGTCCCCACAGACACTGACTCTAGCAGTGGGAAAACTATACATCACCTTCACCACATCGATGAAATTACTTCCAATCACAAATTTTGCCACAACCCTCCAGAGAAAAACCCACTCCAATGCCCACGTGGTCTTGTGGGTAAAACTGCTGTTTACCTGCAAAACCTACGGGCCATTAAAAATCAATTTAAGATCCGCGCCAAACAGCATGTCAGAGCTATTTTCGGCCGCCTGGCTGCAAGTTCCGTTTGTCCTTATCCTTAGGAGTACTTGGTCTCTACAGTTCTTGATCATTAATGGGGAAGAAAGGGAAGGAAGACCCTCACAGATAGGCTTTGGAGAAGTTTTTGTTTTTATTTTTTTGAGCGGAGGTTTAGGAGATATGTTAGTTTTTTTTTTGCCTTGATGATAAAGGCTGATGGTGATAAAGGCTGGAACTTGACATGTCGCCTCTATACCGGCTCTTCTTCCAGAGGCGCTTTTGATTTTCTTTTTATCCAGCAGATGTAGATGCTAAAAAGAAGAAAAATGAATATCAGTTATTCGATATCTGCTATTTACATGTGAACTCTGAATTCTACTATCCTGAACATAGGTGGAGTGTGTGCAGATGTCCCCTGGTGTGTTCTCTGTACTTCACCTGCTTATCAGTCTCCTGAAAATATCATCTCATCCCTATGTAGTGCATTGACTTCAGTAACTTTAATAGGTTCTGCCAAGTTTCTGTTTTCTTACTGGGTAAAACAGTGTTGCAGATTATACTATTCTACCTGTCAAGAGCAAAGGAAATCTGACGGGACTGAAGCTAACAAGCCAATTACTGGCTCTCATATGCCATACAATGTAGGTTTAATAAAATAAATAAATATATGCCAGTGTGAACAGAACCTAAATCTTAAGAACGGCATCATATTTAAGTAGTAAAAGTACTGCATCTCCTGATCAATTATTCATGTAGACAACCTGACAAGATTTGTTCAGCTCAGCTACATGTACATAAGTAATGGTTGTTTTTTACATACCCTATGCCAGCAATTATCATGATGGTAACGATGGTGGGTACAGATATCGCTATGAAGACTTTACTGTTGATTTTTAATGTCTTCTGAAATACCGTCTCAGGCGCTGTGATGTCAAGCACGTCAGGCAGTGTGGGACGAGGCTGGTATACCGCTGTTGTTCTCGTTGATCCACTGAGAACTAAATAAAAAATAATTCATTTTATCAGTATCAAGGGAAGAAAGAAATTGCATTTTAGGTGATTTTAAGACATAAATAATAATAAAGATATAATATATCAGGACATCACAATTATCTCTCCTCATTATAGTTCATAATAAACTCTTACCATAAAAATGTAGAATTATAAGGGACAGCACCGTCACTAGAAAACTATCTACAAAATACAGTGCGCTGGAGATGAAAGGATGAGCCAAGTGGCAAACTGCTACATCCAATATTCCTACCGGGGAAATCCATCCCTCATCTATCAGCGTAGGCCGTCTATGTATTACAGTTCCGCATAGTGGCGGTGATAATATGCACTTACCTCTCACATTATACACAAGGTGGCTGACTGGCACACCGGATTGCAGCATGGTGGTACACTGGTAAGCACCGGACTCGTGCATCTGTACGCCCATGATTTTTAAAAAGCTGTCCTCGGTGACTTTTGGTTCATTTTCACCGGGCTGAAAAGATAATATGGACAATTGTTAGAACCTTCTATGTCTCAATTATTTATATCAATGTCATTATCACTGGGGGAGAAACAAACGCCTTGACTTGATGGCCGTATGTACAATGATATCAGGCACTTTCCTGGTTACTTTATCAAAAATCTCCCATTTTACCCTCATTCCCTTAGAAATATGTCAAATATTTACCATGATGAACACATTTTTATAGGGCTCCTGCAGCCTGGCATGCCACATAAAGTTACAGTCTAGATATAGATCTTCGTCCTCTGTAACTTGCATAAATATTTCTAGACAAAAAGAAAGTGTTAGAGTGTTAGTTATGTATCTACTCGGCCCCTGCGCTGTACACTACATTGTAACTCACAGTCACTGATATTATTATGCCATCTACTTACGTCCACAGTTTATCGTCTCGGCAATGTAAGCTTTTTGATTTTTGCATGGAGAGCAGAAAAGTCCAGTTTTCAAATCTGATAAAAGAAGAAAATTATCAAATATGAGTGTTTTATAAGATTTCTTTAGAATAAATATCATAATCATGTGTTGACGTGTATCCCCCTGTCACATGGAGAAAACACAGGCTGCCACAAATGGCGCTCCTATTCTACTAGTGGCTCCTGCAGGATTATCATTGGACAGAATCACATCAATCTAAATTTCCTTCTGGTTCAGTAAATCAGATTTTCCGGCATGAACTATGGATTATTGGAAGTGTTCGGCATATTTACAGAGTGGACAGTGAGCGCTTTGTGTCCGGTGTTTATTACTAATTTAATATATGGATTTATATAAAGGAATAAAAGCCGCCACTTACCAGAGCATCCACTCTCGGTGCACACACAGCTGCATCTATCCATGTTTTCTGTGAAGAGAGGAAAGTATTTTACTACAACTCTCATCATCCAGGCAGGAGAAGATTGTCATTACAATGCCCCCAACCCAGTAACACATACAGTGAGTGTCTCCCTAAACAGTGCCAGCGACAGTGCCCTTTATATAGCGCTATGCAAAGTTGTCCCCATAGAGCACTGGTCACAATGACCCTCATAAAGTGTCGGCTGGTACTCAAAAACAATGTCAGTCACAGCCCCCCCCCCCCCCCCCCGTACATAGAGACAACCACAATAACCTCCCAAATTACAGCAGCCTCTGTTTACTTACTTCACGTTCTCTACAGTGCTGCCCGCTCTCATAGTTATATGTAAGTAACCAGTCAGCGGCCGCTTACATGTAACTTTTTTGTCCTCTGCGGGGGGAGGTGTGCAGCGTCTATATAGTGCTGTCATCCATGTATAATAGATGTGTTCTGACAACACCATAAATATATAATACACATATATTTTCCATACACATGAACGGTAAGTCACAATTCACACATATTATATTAACAATAATCCCAGTTCCTCTGGCCAATGAATAAAACTCATACTATACCTTGATTTTTTGGATGGCCCCCGGCGCAGACAACATTTTCCTCGTCACAGGTCTTACAATTGGTGTACGTTTGCACCATTATACCTGGGGAAATACACTTGTTTTAAAAACGTACAATGTTATAGAAAATATCAAAAACAAATAAAAAGTATAAGATGTACTTACCACAGCTGTCTTCACCTGAGAAACAAAGACAAAAAAGAACTTGTTACTTAATGTTGTCGTTGTCAGACTCATAAACATTGAACTTATACATTTCCATTGAAATCTCTGAGCTGCCCCAGTAGAGTCCGGGTCCTATATAGAGCCCAGCAGCTCCTAGAACTGACATCCACAGCAGCCAATCAGATTCCTGTTGTCATGTGTCCAGTGTAGGGAAGAAAATAAAAGCAGTGATGTGATTGGTGGCTATGGGGAAGACCTGCAGTTTCTGCCTGCACCAGTATTTCTACATGAGGCGCAGGCGTCTAGTACAGTCACATGTAATAATGTTGCAGCATGTCATGGGGTAATAATATATCTAGAAGAACTCACCTTTTTTATTTGGGCATCTCCCTAAAAGTGAAAGAAATGCAAAATTACTAATTATAAAAAAAATGGCACTGAATGTGCAGCGTATAGTATAGGTTCACATATATACATTACAGAACTGCACAAAGTTCTCAATATTATATTTTTAGCAAATTTGCTCCTGTCTGTAAATAGAATGTCGACTGCTACACTGACAAGGAGAAGTAACAGAAAAAAAGCCACTTGTGACAATCTAAGAAACAGTAAGGTTTCTTACTATTTGAATTCGATACCCATCCTCTGCCAGGTCCGGTAGCGCACCATAGACGCAGACCACGGCCACTGCTATGGTGCCCGAAGTGAGAAGGGAGCCCGACTATTAACTCCTTTGGCTTCCTGACATAGATTTGTATACCTTTCATTGAGTTCAATGGTATCTGTATATATTTATATGCACTGAGCTCCCTCTAGTGGTGGCTGCAGACAGACAGTTTTATAATGCACAGTGTGAAGGGAAGCAGGGGATTTATCAATGTACATTTGTAAGTTGCCTGGTGTAAATATGAAAAATATGGTGTTCAGACCGAGTGTAAGGGCGGGTTCACACATAGCGGAATTTCACTTAAATTCCGCTGCGGACACTCCGCAGCGTTAATCCGCAGCGGAGCCGTTTCTCCATTGACTTTCACTTTAATTTAGCAGTGTTCGTTTACACGATGCGTACAATTCCGCTGCGGAGCATAGGCTGCGGAGCGGAATTTGGTGTCCGCAGCATGCTCTGTCTGTTGCGGAGCAGTGGCGGACTGGTTGCGGACTCATGGCGGAATTTCTCCATTGACTTCAATGGAGAGTCAAAATTCCGCAATGAAGTCCGCAGATCTTATGTGTGCTGCGGAGCGTATTGTTTTTACTACCATGACATTTCTTCATTCTGGCTGGACCTATGTATTTCTAGGTCTACAGCCAGACTGAGGAAGTCAATGGGGCTCCCGTAATGACGGGAGCGTTGCTAGGAGACGTCTGTAAATAGTCACTGTCCAGGGTGCTGAAAGAGTTACGCGATCGGCAGTAACTGTTTCTGCACCCGGGACAGTGACTACCGATCTCAATATACATGTATCTGTAAAAAAAAATATAAGTTCATACTTACCGAGAACTCCCTGCGTCTGTCTCCAGTCCGGCCTCCCAGGATGACGTTTCAGTGTAAGTGACGGCTGCAGCCAATCACAGGCCAAGCACAGGCTGCAGCGGTCACATGGACTGGAGCGTCATCCAGGGAGGTCGGGCCGGATGCCGAAAGAGGGACGCGTCACCAAGACAACGGGCGGTAAGTATGAATTTCTTTGACTTTCACTAGGGAAAGTGCTGTCCCTTCTCTCTATCCTGCACTGAATAGGGAGAAGAGAAGCACTTTTCCTGCAGTCCGCAGCGGCCAGTCCGCATCAATTTTCTGCACATTTTGTGCAGATCCGCTGCAGAATCTGCAACGCAGATTCTGTGCGGCATTGATGCGGACAGTTGCGGAGGAATTCCGCCATGTGTGGTCATGCCCTTATAGTCATGAAGTTTCTGTTTGCACAAGTAAAAGGTTCGACCTGACGTTTTTTAACTTAACTCAGATACGTCAACAGGGAGTGCACCCCAATCTGTTACACGCTGCACCGGGGAGAGACACTGGCACACCGCATCAGTATTACCAGAGCTCCCACTATATAGATCTGTCATCTCCGGGTGGATAAACTGGCATCACTAGCTAGACTTGAATGTTTCACTTACTTTCCTGAGACTCCTGGGCTATCACCTTCAGCTTTTCTTTAAGTTGTTTAAATTGATGTATAATTATATGAAGAAGCTGGACATCTAGAATA